>NC_054539.1:27841433-28141433 GCF_017654505.1 Polyodon spathula
TTAGCACCCTTCTGTTAATAATGCAAGCAAGTAGCATATAATTTAACCTTTAGGAAATTGTATTTTTTACATTACTAGTCTATTTCAGTGTTTTAATTGATTGAATCATTTTGAATGTGCATCCCTTTAAACCAGAAACCTAATAATTACAATGACACTTATTTGAGCTCTTTTAATTATCTTTTAGGTATCATTTAGATGTCTTTCAGGTATAATTCTTTATCATTTTTAACAAAAAGTTGGATAAGAGTTACTCATGAATTTCACTGAAATGCCCTAAAATGTATTCATACTAATTGCCAGCTATCACTGAATGTTACTTCTCATACACTAATTATTTCTTTGCATGATTTTTCTTTATAATGTTAACTAGAACTACCTTTCTGTAACTGTGGATATGATGCTAAAGACAACAGTTTTCTGTAGTTTTCTTTTGCGCATGCTGGTGTAAATGGGGACAGGACCAAATAATTATCCTAATTGTATGCAGCGCTTTGTCCTGTTATAGTGTGTCCTGCCTTTTGAAATTGAAATTTGCCACTCGACCACCCCCCACACCCCCAAAACCCCCCCCCCGCGATCTATCTTATAAAGATAAGTCCACCCAACATAATGTGCATTGGGGTTCTTGTCTACAACAACTTACTACTCAGTGCCTTGAGACACCTAGGTGTGAAAGGCGCTATAATAAATTCAAGTTATTATTATTATGGCTACAGTATATCCCAATATACTACATTTAATCAGATAGCTGTTGCAGATATTGTTGCAGTTTTTGCATATTTTTTTGTTAATCCATCTTAAACCACCAGAGCAGTTATATTTAAAAAAAAAAATCAACCAGAGTGCATTATTGCAATAATTGTAGTGCGCCACAAATCTCAGTAATGCCGCATGCATTTTATGTTTTATTCAGATTTGAGTTCAGGAAACTTGGAGAAATTAAAAAAAATGATTCATCAGTCCTTTTGTTCTGTTGGCCAGGGTCCCAGGATTCTCGAGCTGTGCCCAGCTGACAAGCTTTTGAAGATGGCACAATAACAGTCGAGTGATGCCTGACCATGACAGCGCAGCCCTCTTAAGCAGACAAACCAAGAGAAGAAGAGTTGACATTGGAGTGAAAAGGACTGTAGGGACAGCATCTGTGGTTTTCACTAAAGGAAGAGCAACCTTATTCAGTGCCATGAATCCCCACGGTTCAGAGCAGGACGTTGAGTGTTCAGTGGTGCAGCATGCAGATGGGGAGAAGTCAAACGTGCTCCGCAAGCTGCTGAAGAGGGCAAACTCGTACGAAGATGCCATGATCCCTTTTCCTGGAGCAACCATCATTTCCCAGCTGTTGAAAAATAACATGACCAAAAATGGTGGCACAGAGCCCAGCTTTCAAGGCAGTGGGCTCTCCAGCACAGGCTCAGAGATTCACCAGGAGGATGTCTGCAGTAACTCTTCGCGAGAAAGTCCCCAAGAGTGTCTTTCCCCATTCAGCAGGCCGACCATGAGCCAGTTTGATATTGAGCGTCTTGGCGATGAGCACCTGAGAGCCAAGCGGGCCAGAGTGGAGAACATAATCCGCGGTATGAGCCACTCTCCCAGCGTTGCTCTACGTGGAAATGAGAATGACAGAGAGGGGGCACCACAGCCCCCCAGCCCCCGGGAGAGTTACCGGGAAAACAAGCGCAAGCAGAAGCTGCCCCAGCAGCAGCAACAGAGCTTCCAGCAGCTGGTTTCAGCCAGAAAGGAGCAGAAACACGAGGAGCGCAGGCAGCTGAAACTACAGCTGGAGGATATGCAGAAGCAGCTGCGGCAGCTTCAAGAGAAGTTCTATCAAATCTACGACAGCACAGATTCGGAAAATGAAGAAGATGGTAACTTGTCTGAAGACAGCATGCACTCGGATGGCATGGACCACCAGGCCCAAGACTCAGTTGCTGACAGATCAGACAACGAAATGTCCGACTTGGACCCAGGGCATTTCATCGATCGTGCACGTGCCCTCATTAGGCAACATGCAATGATGACAGAAAAGCCTAAAAGAGACAGCCAGAGAGGGAAAGACCAAGGGCCAGCCGCCATGCACATGGAAGGCAAGCAGCTGGCTGAGACATTAAAACAGGAACTGAACACTGCCATGTCCCAGGTAGTGGACACAGTGGTTAAGGTCTTCTCAAAACCCGTTCCTCAGGTCTTTCCACCCCTCCAGATGCCTCAAGCTCGGTTTGCTGTCAATGGGGAGAACCCAAACTTCCACACCGCCAACCAACGGCTACAGTGCTTTGGCGATGTCATCATTCCTAACCCGCTAGACACTTTTACCAACATGCAGATGCCTAGCTCCAACGACCAGACAGAAGCACTGCCCCTGGTGGTTCGAAAGAACTCATCTGACCAATCATCCTCCACTCCCACCCCTGTAGGCCATCACCATCACCACCCTTCCCTGCATCCATCTCCACTGTCAGCCACTGTGGGCTTTGGCTCTCCTTCTTTCCGCCACCCCTTCCCCCTTCCCCTCATGGGCTACCCATTTCAGAACCCTTTAGGCACCCCTTCGGGTTCCTATTCGGGCAAAGACAGGGTGTCTCCAGAATCCTTGGACTTGTCCAGGGAGACCACTAGTCTGCGGACCAAGATGTCATCCAATCACATGAACCATCGATCTTGCTCACCTTCATACCCAGGCAGCACAACTGAAGGCCTATCTTTATCCCTCATAAAGTCTGAGTGTGGAGACCTTCAGGACATGGCAGAGATTTCACCTTATTCAGGAAGTACAATATCCTTTTAAAAAAAAAAAAAGTGAAAATATGCTTTGTGTTATGTATATGTAGCTTGTTTAGTAAGCTATCAATTGATTACTAGAGAGGATTTCAGGGATTATAGTTAGGATTCCTCAGTACTTCAGAGATCACTGCAGGGCTTTATAACATGGAACTCGATTACTGATAGAACGCTAATTGTTATCTTTTATAGAACACTACAGGGTTGTATCATAGAGATACAGTAGTCTCTGACCTAAGATAACACCCTTCAGGAAGCAAGCGAAGTGTTCATTTTGCTGGAGTTGAGCACCAGAGACAATATGAATCAATAAATAAATAAGTATATTACTTGTCATGGCGCACATGCATCAACATATGAAATGAACAGAATAAGTAAGAGAAATTGTACGTTAATAAACTGTAATAATAAAGTAACAGACAAACTAACGTTAATACACTAACTGTCAAACTGAATTAACACAGCACCCTACACACGATAAAAAATACAGCAGCAGCTCTATATCCATTGTGAATACATGTACAGGACTCATAATGAAATACAAAATAATTTAACAGAATGGTGAAGCAATTCACCAGGACAGGAAATACCAAATTGCTGACCATTTGTTTAGATGGGATTTTCTAGTGATGAGGTTCACTTGTGGAAAACAGAATACAACATGAGCCAATGAACCAATCAGTGTGCCTAAGACACTCTCACGATAACAGTTTTGAAAAGATTGAATAAACCATTTGAATTTAAGTTGATGAATTATCAGGTTACAAAACAGTACTCTCTCAGTTGTGAACGTGTTTTTTTAATCAAAGTTCCTGTTCCTTTAGGCAGAACATTTACAATGAGAAATTTGTTTCACCACAAGGTTGTTCTCTTAGCTGAAGTGTTCTCTTAGGAGGTGTTCCTATATGTGGAGACTCTTGTACTTAGATTTAATTACAATCAAGTAATTGTCTTGTCCATTAACCCCTGGGTTCTTCCAATAGTCTTATGATGAAACTGAGTGCATCATTTAAACCTTTTTAAATGTATGTTATTAACTGTGATTGTGCTGTAAGAACTTGCTTTTGTTTCCATTACTTGCGCAAACACAAGAAGTTATTCCCCACCTGCTGTTGCAGATATAGTGTTCTGCTGTGCGCGAATAACCACTGTTCATGCAGACACACAAAAAACATTCCAGACCAGATCTTTGGTAGAGATCCTTTTGAAAATGTATGCACTATTGTCCTTATTCAAGAAATTCAAAGGTTATAATGTATTAGAAATATAGTTTTATGATTCAGTTTATTGAATTATTACTATTATTATTAGAGTAGCAGCAACTGTGGTAGTATTAATCCTACATTATTATTATTATTATTATTTTAGGGCTATTTTTCAATCCATATTTTTTTAGGTTTGTTTTTAAACAAACACAAAACCGATTCCCTGGTAGGATATGTACCCCTGTGTGATAAAGCCCCACTTTTATCATATCACATTGTAAATGTAATAATTACAGTTTCTATTTATATTTTTACAAAAATTTGTTGACTACAGTCACTTACTTGCTGCACCATTTGCTGTTGCCTGGCAGCAGAGTATTTTCCTTTCCTTTCTTTGAAGCTGGTGTTAGCAGGTGTTTGCAGGTAGCTGTTTATCTTTCAAATGGTTTCTTAACCTTTAGCGTAAACTGTGTTTGAATCTGCTAATTTATTCAGTGCTTGTGATGTATTTGAATTCTAGAGACAAAGAATAATATATATTTTAATTAAGTGATCTCTAAATAAGGCTGACGATTGAAGTAAATGAATTACTGAATCCAATCTTTCAATCTTTTTTGCAGGAATCAGTTAAACATTTTTTTGTTTTAGTTTTAGTTTTTTAAGATGCCAGGAAGGTGCACATGCATCATGGGTTCATGTTTTAGTCTGAATGTATGCTAAGCATTTGCTAATTGATATATTTAATCAAATATTAAGTTTTATTCAAATCCAAGAAGAAACAGACAGCCAATTGTTTTTGTCCGTGAGAGTCATGATCTTCCTTGTCACGCGGCCTCTTTGCATCTCAAGAAAAATAGCTTTGTTCTTTTCCCAAAACATTTGCATTTGGGTTTGCGCAGTTCTAAGACCTTTGTGCAGGTGAAGACACTTTGCATTTACCATAGATTAGGGTCTGAACTTTAAGAGACACACGAAATGATGTAAAGCCCCGTACTAAGAGAGCTAGATAGTGGAGTAGTAAAATATAACATTCACTCTATGAGCTTGTAGGATGTAAAATGCTATTACAAAAAAAAAAAAAAATTGTGGCAAACCATATACACTGTCCATCTTCCTGGTTTTGTAAAACAAAAGTAGTCTCTATATAACTATAATCCTAAATGGAACAATACTAGTTAGAAATAGCATTACAGCAGTCCAATAGCACACATTACGCTGCACTTATAACTTATAACTGAACTGGACAGCTAGTAGTTAGCAGGTATTTGTAACCAAGAAATCCATTCTGTGACTATTTGTGTTCCAGGATATCTGATTTATTCCACCACTTGGCTGGCTAGCTTAATTATTAATTGCAGTGCATGTCTTTCCAAGACATGATCCCAATATCATTGCGTTTAAAGCACAGGCAAACTTGCAGCCATGACTCAGGTGGTAACGGTGATCTATAATATGCCTTGTAAACATACAACACACAGATTTGCAGGTTGTTTGAACACTGCTTTAGGTTCAGCTGCAGTGCAATATTCCTCTAATCTTTTATGTTCCTGAGCAGATGTCTTTCATTAATTTATGGATTTGTCGTCTTTTATTTATTTATTTATTTTATTTTTTTACACCTGGCAGCTGGTTCAAGTTTCAGCAGTTATTTTCTATTTTGCATGACACCATAGAATTGAATGTCATCTGTCTTCAAAAAGCTCAAAAAATTGAGACACATAAGCTACCAGGACATAGCTTGTTTGCTCTCTACTCCCACTCCCTCATTTTAACTCCTTAATATTTATTTGTGCTAATTTTCTTTCCTGGCCTTGAATGAGGCTCAGCTTGTGTTCAGTGCAGCTGTATGTTTACCAAGTCTATTCCATCATGAGTCATTGTGCGCGTGTAAATATCCTAGGAACAGCTAGTGCTTTCTTGGAAGAACAGTTGCCTTTCAGCACAAACACTTGAACAGGGAAATTAGCCAGTTGGTCTGTTACACCTTTTTGTTTTTAAAGACTAATTATTAGTATTGTATTATTAACTCACCATGCATTCACCTGGAAATTGTAGTATGCGCATCCCAAAAACCTAACACTGTTTTGTTGTAATATTGTCTTCCAGTGATGCTGAAAAGAAATATTGAGCTGTAAATTGTTGAAAGATAAAGTATACTGTATGGTGCATTTGGCCAAAGAGATAGATCCAAATTGGCCTGTTTGCATAATTAAAAAAGAAAAAGAAATACCCAACAAAGGTAGGTAAAAGAAAAAAATCTGCACATTGACCTACTGAACAAGTGTTTAGTTAAGTAACTCTGGATTTGAGACTTTTCATGCACCCAATGTAGTAGTTTCCCACCCTGTTAAATACGAACCACTGTCTCCTTTTTAGGCATCTTAATTTTTTATTGTGATCTTTCTCAAAAACCAAAAATAACTTCAGTTACTGAGAATTATTATTTTATTATTATTATTATTTTTTTACTTTTAAAGGTATTGGTATGAAAAAAATCAACACTTTAATGTTGGGACTAATGGCACTATAATTAATTGGGGCATTGAATCCATGAAAGATCAGATTTGATTAAATGATAAGTTAAATGTTACCAGTAAATACATCACTTTCATGAAACTCTTTTATCAGTTTAAAAATAAAGGTATTTACTCAAATCACTGTCTCTGCCCTGGAAACTTCAAATATTTTTTACTGAACATTTTAGGATACCTAGAATGCAGATTGTTCCAGGCCACACAAACACCAGATCTACCAACAGGAGTAATGTTTCATTTCATTCTCGCACATTTTTCTTGTCTGAGAATTCTAAAACAGAAGTTTTACTGCTTCCATGTTCCTGTTGAACTGATCCATTCAAAAATGCTGTCATCTGAATTGATTAGAGTGGTTTAATATGCACTTTGGATTCTGGGCAGGATTCCTGTTTTCTTCTGTTCCAAAAAAGATAGATCATATTAATAGTATCGATTGACTTCTAATAAATTAGGTCAGTGTTAATCTTTTAAACAGATCAGGTTTGTGACTTAATTGAGATGAAATAATGCAAAATATTAAAGAAATCTGCAACATAATGTACTTTGAAATGAGCTTTACAGAATGATTAATTGCTTATTCAACAATTTTTTTTTTTTTTTTCAGCAGTGCCAGTTCTGTAACAATTCGGGGAAAACAATGCCCAAATCATGCCCTTGTGTAAATGTAGTTTTTTTTTTTTTTTTACATTTTTTAAAGCATTTTCTAATTTGTGAATGAAAGTTTTAGCTCCTTCAGATGTCCTGTCTCAGTGAAAGCAGACGGCTTTCCTTTCTTTCTTTCATTTGGTGCTGTTATTTCACTTATGCGTTATGACAGATGGCACTGGAGGAGAGTGTAATACTCTTTTAGTCTTCCCTATCAGTCTAATGGAGGTCACTGAGAGTTCTTTCAACTCTCCTCTCTTGGCACAAGAAGCATGTCAGTCATGAGTTATCATCAATGCAATCATTAAGCTTCTGAAATACAAAGAGCCAGTTCAATCAAGTTGCTTCAGAGTTTGCTAACATAGATAAGGTTTTTTTTTCTTCAAGCAAGGATGTTGACCTAGAGAAATTAGTTAAACTTTTATTTCTGTTCACCCTTCACTTAAATAGGATCTAAATCTATATTTCATAAACATTTGTGAAATAACAATCATCTAATCTTCAACTTTTACAGTACATATGGGCTATAATAAATGCATGTGAAAATGAACCAGTTCTGTTGCACACAGTATTATAAAATAGCAAGTAAACAGCACACAGACAGAGCTAGGAGATGAGCAGAATTTATAAACTTGTGTGAAGAACCCTCCTAATTGACCTTGTGGAGTCACATCGATTTCTGTCCCCATGCATCTTCATTTCTGATAAATTATGAAGCCGTTAATTTGCAGAGGAAATGGCAGGACCAGTCTGCGGCACAGATGTGACCAATTCCGTCCTAACTCGCAGTGTGCAAAAGAGTGCCAAGAAACTGTAGGATAATTGGGATGTCTAGATTGCTTCGGTTAGCCCCACTTTCTCCTGGGACTTTCTTCAGTAGCTTCTGTTTACAAATCTAGGGGGTAATGATGTTTCCAGATAAATAGGCCCCTTTATTTGGGTAAGTAGACATTTATTGATTAGCTAAACCACAATTATTGATCTGCTCACCCCAAAAGACCTTTTTATTGTTAGTAAAATAACCTTTGATATATCTTGACTTAGCACATCTTATAAAGATTACAGGCTTCTAAATGTAAGGTGTTACCAGTTTCCTTAGTTACTAATATATTAAAATACTAATATGCTACATCATATTTCTGTACTGAAGTGTGACAGTGTTACTCTGTTACCTATTACACATGTTGTACCTTGCAACACCTCGACCTTACAATTGCAGCTACTGCTTGTATGTATACGAGTATGTTAAATGATTATCTATATAATCAATGTACATTACTTGCTATTGTATTCCTCCTAGTTCTTTTTAATAGTCTCAAGCTTTGTTCCAGGTGTTGGATTTACCTACTTCAAATGAATATTCATGTTAGCTTTGTTCCTATGTTTGCTCATTTGTTAGATGAGTTTGTGCGTAATCAGTTTTGGGTTTAGGGGACTGAGGGGGTGATATGTTTATTGAATTGTGCATATCTAAATATGTTTGGACAAATTTTCCTTAATTAACCTATAGCAAATTCAGGAAGGACTTTCACCAAACCACTTAAAAAAGGCAAAGCTGATGTTCTTTTACACAAGATACCCAAGCTCCAACATGCTCAAGATGTTCTTCTCTGATGTGAAGGTAAGATGATATATGTTTTTTTTTTTTTTTTTAGATGCTGTTTAATGTGAAATAGTTGTGTCTTTCTTGGGATAGCAGTGTACAATATATTTAAACAAATAATCAACTTTGAAATGGTCTTTTCTAACTTCGGTTCAAATTTTTTGTGACAGTTAGAGTAGACTTGAAAGCACAAATGATGAGAAGTGCTTCTAGCTTCATTGTTTAGAGGTTTCTATGCTCGAATGCTTTTGACAACATATGCATTCTTGAAGAGCTTTTGTTGTATAAAATCTCAGTACATTCAGCTGCTGCTTCGGAATTAAAAACAAAACAACAACAACAATGGTGATGATTGTCTCTTATTTACGACTTAATTTGTTGTTGATTTCAGTGTACACTGAGCATAAGGAGGATAAATAAAGTGACAGATTCAGGCCACATTATTCAAATGAGAATATGAAGGCTGTCCACTCACAGCTGCCCTCTCCCTCTGCCTACTGAGTTACACAGCCTCCTAACTTTGTCATTGGGGGCTACTGACCTGCCAGTAATTGCACACCATGTGGCTACTAAAGGAAACCCTACCTTCACAAGTCATACTGCTGATATTTTTAGGAGGGTGTTAATATAATCATCTATATAATATACTTGGAATGGTGTTTTTTAATGTTTAATATGTACTAGTTTTGTTCCAATTATTACATTTCCCCATGGTATTTTACCAAAAAACAACAACAAAAAAATAATCGCAAACAAAAAAATTAAGTTCCAGACTCTACAAGACCACCCCCTATGTGCAAAGAATAATAGATATTGAAATAAAAAAACTGACACAGCTGTATTACTTTAAGACATGACAGAGGTGTGGTTAAGATGAGTTAATCCCACCCACTAGGCCTTATGCAGCTTTTTATATGAATGTGCAAATATGCTTCAATGTTATTAAAAGTTGTTCTTTGGAATATATTTTTTCTAAGTTTGATAAATGGCATAATTGTGCAAGCTGCTAATACTGACCTGCCATTGTTTGTGTGGTGGAGAAGTTCAGGCTGACACACTGAATGGAAGTTTGCATTTACTTTTAACTTACATTGTGGTAGTTATAACGATGTTCAACACAACATAGTACCAAAGAGTTCTTGTTAAAAATAAATAAATTGTAGTAAAAGTTTTGCTTTTTGTGGATGAGGAAAAAAAAAGTTACAAGAATTAATGTCTGCAATTATTTATTTGAGAACTTTCTTTGCAAAACTCAAAAAGTGCTAATTCAAAAGTATTCATACCCTGACAAGGAAAATGAAATTAATAGCTAGTTGAGGCACCTTTAGCAATAATAACTTTTAAACTATTAGGATATTTGTCATTGAGCTTTTGGCATGATTTTTTTAGTAATTTTTGACCATTCAACGCAAAATTGTTCCAGTTCATTCAAATTCCAAGGACTTTTCTTGTGCACAGCCGCCTTCAGCACATACCAAAGATTCTCAATCAGATTTAGATTGGGACTTTGACTAGGCCATTCCAGAACCTTGATTTTATTCTTCTTTAACCATTCTGAAGTAGATTTTGATGTGTGCTTTGGGTCATTGTCGCGTTGGAACGTCCAGTTGCGCTTTAAACCAAGTTTTGTAGCGGAGGGTTTCAGATGATTGGCCAGTATCTTTTGGTATGCGATGGAATCCATTTTAGTATGTATTTGAACTAAATTTCCTGTGCCAGTAGAGGAAAAACAGCCCCATAGAAGGATATTACCTTCTCCATGCTTGACAGTAGGTATGGTGTTATTTTCTTTGTAAGCCTCGCCAGACTTTCTCCAAACGTAACAACTATCAGCATGACCAAATAGCTCCATTTTTGTTTCATCACTCCACAAAGCCTTTGACCAGAACTCATAACCGTCACTCAAATGCTGTTTTGCAAACTTTAAGCGATTGTCCTTGTGATGTTTTCCTAGGAGTAGCTTTTTGCTTGGCCTGTGACCATTGGGACCTTCACCATGAGGTTGATTTGGAAATTCCAGGCCCACTTGCAGACAATTCACTTTGAATATCTTTGGCAGTCAATCTCCGATTGTTATAAATCTTCACAATTCTTGCACTTTTTCTTGGTGAAAGAACCTGAGTCTTGATAATAGAAGCAATAGTTAGCTTTTTACTTTTTCCCATATTGACTTATTGGTAACCCTTTTATACTCTCTAAGAATGTTCACCTACAATCCAGCATTAGGTTCTGCATTATCGTATCGAAATTTCTAGCACCTAGTAGACATTACTATCATAACATAAAGGGTATGAATACTTTTGAATTGGTGTTTTTGGAATTTTGCAAAAATAAATAATTGTATAATAAATTTATTTCTTGTAACAGTATTTTTTAGAATGTTGGTAAGTATGGTTTTGTTGCATGTTGAATATGAATATAACTTTTTCTTTAAAAAGCATAAAGGTTGATTTCACCTATTTTCTGCTTGAATTAAAAAAAAAAAAAAAAAAAACAACGGTATCCATCTAGGAAAGATTTTATTTGTCAGTTCAAGTCGATTTGGGGAAAAAAACAAACAAAAACTTGTTTTGTTTTTTGGGTTATTAAGCCTTCGGATCTATAAAAAAACAAAATTTTAAGTGATATTTACTATCCAACCTTGCCTCACTTATTTTCTTGACTGATTCATATATTATAAAATGTACTGCAGACTCAGCCATAGTGGAAAATGAAATGTCCCTCGAAGACTATTGTTACCTCCAGGGTGCATTATACCCCTGTCGGTAACAATCGTCTTCCCTCGGGTCAATAATTTTCTACTATAGCCCTCCTCTCCAGTCTGTATTTTCTCTCTCCTCTCTCTTACTGTTTTAAATGGCTAAAAATCAATTCTTATTTTTACTTTTTAACAATTTTTGTCTTTCCTTCAATGTTTAAGTTTTATATTGGGATGTTTCTCAACAGATAGTTGTCTTGACTATAAAATACAAATGTTAATCTTCAGTAGTGGTGAAAAATAAACCTGTACGACTTCAGAGTAATAACTTCAAGTGCAGATATAGCAACATGTACAGTAATGTCACGAGCAAGTTGCCTACACCATTGAACAATCAGTTGTCTCGACTATTAAGAATAAGCGGTAATGTGTAATAGAAAATTCTTTCCAGGACTTACTTCACAGTAGGTTAACAATATAATGCATAAAGTAAAACATTTCTCTCCCTTATCCTTCAACCTAATTTAAAACTTAAAATTGCTTGTTGAATTAATGTTCTTAGAGACTGGCAAATAGCTTTAATTCCTACAATTTGTATTTTGCCCAAAGCCTTTTGTGTGTAATGCTTACTGGCATGATGCCTCATGTTGTGGGAGTTTTTATTCAAACTATGACAGTAGGTTAGATACTGGTGAGTTTACCTCTCATTCTGGCAGTTGGTAAAGTACAGTAGTATCATGTTACCTGGTTATTGACCCAAGAGAAAAGGGAGATGTAACTGCTGTTTGGAGTAGCGTGCTATATTGTAGTCTGCCTGAAGAACAGTCATTCACAGGATTTTGAGCATTTCTGTGTTACGCAAATGATGTTTCTCAGCCCCTCCACCCCTTTGAGTCAATTGCTGCCTGGCTAGATTAAGGTGTCAAATGGATTTGTTTTATGCATCTTTTGACTGTGCTCATTGAATATTTAGGAAGTTTCCTTTGCAAATATCAGGACGGAGGTATCCCATGGGAAGCATTAATCAAAGTCAGAGACTCTTCTGCTTTGGAAACACAGACCTTTTATTGTAGCAATTAGTTTTTGTAAAACACATTAGCAAACCACAGATGTCTTTCTCTGGGTTTGTACAATGAACTGATCTGTTTCTTAATCTTTTATGATAGTACATACATTTTTAATAGAATCACATGTAAACGTCCTAACCAAAAAAAAAAAAAAAAAGACAAAAACTGCTGTATTTGTAATGCTTTTTTTTTTTTTTGCCTCAGTTTGACATGTTAGAGAGCAATATCATGTTTGTATTGTCATACTTTCTTTTTTTTTTCTTTTAATATCATTCATTAATATGTATTACATGGATACACACTGGCTTTAAACAAATTGTTGTAGGTCAGCCCTGCTCCATCAAGAGAAATCCATCTTGCTACCACATACTCAAAATAAGTGTTAATTTTTTTTGTATGACTTGGGGGTGTTTGTTTGACAAGCAGATGACATGATCCTTAATTGCTGAGTTGTCATGTTCCAGTGACTGTGTTGTTTTGGCCACTGCATCTCTGGTATTTCGATTCTGCAGCAATACGCTTTAAAGCTCCCTTTATGCCCTCCTGCCAAACAATGTCATGCGGACTTACTTTTTTTGTATTCTCCATTATGTCATCCATGGGCCATTCTAGAAAAAAATACCCTCCCCTTTTTTCTCCTGCCCTGTTCATGTGAGACAATGTCTTGTAACAATGCAAGAGCCTAATCTCCATGTCAAAGCAATGTTCATTCCCCAGTGCCCAGCCTCCTATCATTTTGTAATGTTTTGTTTCTTATTCTAAAAGAATTAAAAAGGAACAGTAAGCTGTCATTGGGGCCTGTGGTCCTTATCTCAGTGTCTGGAAATTTGGACAGTGTATTTTGCTGCTGAGATAAAACGGGAAGAACTCCAAGTTCAGCAGATCGTAATGGGTTTAAGTTCTATTGAAATCGGCAACCAGAAGATCAGATAACGGGGGTCCTTCAGTTGTCTTTTTTTAATCGGGTTCCCCGCAAGGCTGAATACAGACAGAGCAGACACACAGAGTGAATATATAATTCTTGGATAGGTTAAGTACATGTTTGAACTCTTGCAGGCAGAAGCGGTTTGATGATGACTTAATCATTTTTCTGGTCAATTATCTGTAAGAACTCTTGCAACTGCACAGCAATTATGATGCAGGCTGGCCTTTTGGGAGAAGCACCAGCCCTCCCAGCTTCTGTTTCCTTGTTACTTAGATTCCCTGCCATGAATTTTCATTCAATTCATTATCTTAAATTTGCTAGCATAGAAACAACTTTCTACATGGTAATGATCACCAACCCCCCTCCCCTCTCCACATACGCTTTAGCTGACAGAGGTCTGCATGTTCTCATGGCCAGTGCTTGATAAGTGCTTGCTGTTTTTTTTTTTTTTTTTTTTTTTATTAATGCACACCCCTCTTTTTTTCTGAGGGGGGGGTGGTTAATACCACAATGACAAAAAGGCAAGGGGTATAACTCCACAAGGATTGCAGCACCCAAACAGTCCAGAGCTCTGACAAAGAAAAACTATTTATTTTGAAAAGTTTTTCCTCTTAAAGCCACAATGTCCACAATCATTTTTATTTTTTACACAAAAAACTATTTTGTTACATTTTGTGTTACATTTTCTTTTTTTTCATTGTTTGCATTCCAGTTTGTTTGCGTTTTCCAAAGGTTAGTCTGCTACAGGGACACAAGCTTACTGTAATGTTTTAACCTTTGTGAATCCAGCTTTCCATTTTCTTATTTAGAAGCCAAATGGCTGTATGCATTCAACTATTGATAATAATGTACTTATTTGAAAAAATCTGACTTTTTTTTCTAAATTAAAGTCCTTTCATAAAGTGAAAATAAAGCTTTATTGTTTTTTGTTTGTTTGTTTTTTTACTAGAACAGAAGCAGCTTGTAAGCTATATGTTAAATGTTTATTCAAGGGTAAGAGTTAACTAAAGAGAGGCAAAAGGGGTCACCTTTGTGACCCTGAATACAGCAGCATACAGTATACTGTATGTACACCTCTGTCACACTTGTATTTCCCAGACATATTTACGTAATGGTCCCACTGCACCTTATGGAACAACTTTAACACTCCTACAAGAGAAACTTTTACAAAAAGGACTCTTGCTGTGCAGAAATTGAAAACACTTTTTACAGACATAATTGACATAGATAAATCTCTGTGTGCTGCTATGGAAGAGGCCAAAGAAACCCATTTTAGCTTCCATCTGAATGTTACTTTGTATATTTTCAGTTAAACTGTGCTAATATAGTGATTATTTTAAAACAGTTCAACAGATGCATCACCTCTCAGCTCATCAAGTGGTTCAGCAACTTTCGAGAATTCTACTACATTCAGATGGAGAAGTTTGCACGTCAAGCGATCAATGATGGAGTCACAGGCACAGAGGAGCTGAATGTCACTCGGGACTGTGAGCTGTACAGGGCCCTCAACATGCACTACAACAAGGCAAATGACTTTGAGGTAGGACTTTGTCTGGTTTTTCATGCAGAAGGAATTTGCCCAGTGGCATAAAATAAATACATATTGTTATACAATGGTACTAAGATCCAGTCGCCTAAATATTGTATTTCTAGTGTCAATTTCAATGACTTGCAATTGATGGATTAAGTAAAACCTCTGCCTGAACAATGCAAAATGTGTTGGTTCTTGCCTTTACAATTCCTGTTGTATTAAAAAAAAAAAAAAAAAAAATAATATATATATATATATATATATATATATATATATATATATATATATATATATATATATATATATATATATATATCACTTATATATACCTACCTTTTTAAGCTTTGGTTTAGCAGGCATGCTTGTATATGCAAGATAAATAAATGATGCAAAATAGTTGCAAGGCAAAGCAATGTATTACAAAACAAGCAGTTGTCCTTTTTTAAGTGCATTTTCTGCTACTGGCTGAGGTGTGCAAGTTTCTGTTGTAATATTTAGAAATCATTAAAATATTGTACTGGTTAGATAAACTGTCAGTTTGCTAACAAATTAGTATCAGCTATTTAAAATTATGTAATTATGTGTTTATTTTCCATAGCATTGGTGACAATATTTATTTAACCAGATATTTGCTCTGTTTCTCAAACTGATGTCCAGTGACCACCTGTTGGAAAATCCTAGGTGATCCCTGAAACATCCCCAAAATGATGCATCTACCACACTCCGATCCATTAATCTGCTAGTAAACACAACACATCATATCAGCAAACACAAGCTGTGACTCCTAACATCACCCTAGTTCCTATTTATTTATCTGACGATCTAAATATTTTTAATTGCTAATATGCAACAATGTGCTGCCCTTTACAATTACAGTGACATTTTGCACAACAGAAAACTTTGTTGAACTATTTAAAATAAGCAGTAATTCTGATAACCTAATTTGCCATTCTCATGGTATATAATGAATACCGTTTTATATATTATTGGTCCACAGTGGTTGTGGTCTATAGAAAGATCTTTAATCGTAAATATACAGCATTTGACTATAGAGCTCTACAAGTTGTAGGTGTGTCTAGCTAGTGCTTTGTTACCAGGCACACATTTTAAAGAATTTACCGTATTTACATATGAACATTTTGAAATTGCAAGCTGAAAGAAAAAACATGAATGTGACTTTTTATGGCTGAGAGGTAAGTTAGGAGGGATATTTTGCATATTTGGCTCACCCACAGGTGCCTGTGCAGGTCGATCTAAGTGCCGATTAGAAGCTTGGTTCAAAGACCTTTTACTAAGCAATGCAAATTTTCCAGAAAAACCAACTATAAAGAATGTTGCATTATCATACACCTGTGATGACGCTCTTTTTGTAACTTGTAATTTTGAACACAAGTGGGAGAAAAACAACCAAGACTTGGTATAATATAAAGTATAGCTGAGGCTGAATACCTCCTCTACCTGTTAATTACTGCTTACACAGAACCATGAAAGTGGAACACAAGCCGATTCAGCAAATTATACTTTGCCAAATTTAACATCATCATCGTTCCTTCCACCTTGGTTGTTCCTCATAAATGAATATGTCCTCTGTTTTGCTTATCTTTTGATTGTTAATCTAGTCTGTCATTGTGCTTCAGCGATACTTTCTTTGCCTTTTGAGATTTTGGTTGTTTTCTGCTGCCTTCATTTATCCTCTATAAATGTGTCTTTATTTCCTTCACTAACTTTTAATGAAGTAATTGTCGCATTCCTTATTACAAAACAAGTCAGAGCTGTAAATTAAAGCAAGTTCATTAATTACCTTTGTTGCATTAATGTTTGTGTCTGCTAGTGTTTCCCCTTTCAAGCTTTCTTGGTTTTCCCCTCAAGACAGTTTGCTGTGTAATTACTATAGCTTTGCTGCCCCTCCAGGCAACGAAACAAAAAAAAAAAAAACTTTGAGAACAAAAACCATCAGCAAATGTTAATAATGCAGATATAACATAGGTTTTCAGAATGGTCTTTAGAATAACTTATTTATAAACATTTATATAGAAGTGGTATACACCTTCTTTCTTTATACCATGCATCAATCCAGGTATCTGAGAATATCTGTCAAGATGCTTGAGTCATAACATCAATGAGATTGTTAGCTGATAAATTAAAAACAGTATATTGCAGATATTTGATGTGCGGTATTCTATTTGGAGAAGGAGCCTTCTGTTGCATAATGTAAGAGGGAATACACCGGTAAAACACTTTTTTTTTTGTTTTGTTTTATTCATGTATCATGTGAATGGGTTCTGTTTTTGTTTTTCAAAATCACTTTTACACTGAAACACATGGCGTGTAGTTATTAAAGGAAGCATAGAAACCCCTATTGTATGCGATTAAAAATGACATGTCAATGCAGTAGTTTCCAAACATCCCTAAAAAAAAAAAAGATTCAGTAATTTTTTTACTTATTGTTCTTTGTTGAGGTGAACAAAGCATTTTCCCGCCAAAGAAATAGCACATAATTATACCCAGCTTTCAGTGCCAATGTCTTGGCACCTATCAAAGTTCAGAAGAGCCCGGAGGGGCAGGGGGGAGTGTCTCATCTTTCCTTCAGAAAATAGTTCAAGGTTTTTCTGTCAAGCTTCCCTACTTAGAGCTTCAACCCCCCCCCACCTCCTTTCTGCTGAAAAAAATTAAAACATTTAAAGGAGATTCAGTGGATCTCCCTTCCTTTTGAAAGACTGTTGCTTTGCAGTTAAAGTACAGAGAAGTCCTTTGACTTCAAGAGTTCACGGATTCATGTCTTTAGGTATCATGTGTCTGACCTTATCAGTTACCTTATTTAATATTGGGGATGAAAAAAGTTTCAGTTCTTTGTATTTGTCTGTTTTTTTTCCCTGTCCCTGAATTCATCCGATGAAAAATTGTCCCTTTTTACTTTTATGAAGAACAACCAAAAGGCTGTGTTTTTGGTTTATTTTTTTTTATCTGACCTACCCCATGGCTCTTGGAAAAATCCTACAGTTTCACTGCACAGATGATTTGACAGAGAGAATAGAATTTATACAAGGGGAGACACATATCAAAAAAAATAAACAAAAAAAAAACAACAACTTTTAAATCATCTGTTGGTTATTCTGGTGGCTACAGCTATTTCCCCCAAAAGGCATAATAACCATTTAACAAACTCGGTGAGTGTCAGGCAGCCTAGACCAGCAGTGTTTTTTTCTTTTTTTTTTTTATAACCTGCTTTGACCTACCCCAAAGGCCTTCATAATGAATTGTCCTTCTGAGCAGTGGAAAAGTAAAGTCTTTTTGGATGCTGCTGCCTTTTGTCTGACATTCAGCTCCCCTTACCCTTAGCTCTTTACATTTCTGCAGAGGCAGCAGGGGGTCCTAGATTAAAACTGAACAAACATACCTCCTGGAGATACTCAAATCTGACTGTACTGACAAGCTCCTGTTAGGAAGCTAAGAGATTTACAGGAACACACACTCTAGCCACTTCAGTGCTTCTCTACTAGATATATGTGTGTGTAATTAATTAAGGAAATAATGTCCAATTTAAATAATTTAATCACATTTTTGAGGGGTGGGGTAATTGGAGGATATCTGTTTTGGTTCTATCACTGTGTAAAGTCTTTGAACGGAGACAGGCAGTGTATTACACAGTATTCAGATTACACAGAGACAGTCAATGGGAGTCATAAGTAGATGGGGGAAGTTTCTCTGGGTCGGTACAAAATTACAACAACACTGTAATGGTGTGTTAATGTAGCATTTTAATCTAAGCAAGTTTAGAAATTTTGAATCTCACATATTGCAAATGGGATTCCCTGCAGTTTCTGTTCAGGTTCATACAGGTTGCTGTTGTGAGAAAAAGATTATGCAATATAGATTAATATGGGGTGCATTATATTACACTGACTACGGTATATCAGAATACTGTAATTGGTTATCAAAATGGTCTGCAAATCTTTTTATTTTCAAATGGAAGCACCATAAATGTTGGTTATGATAATCTTTGTTTTTAAAGTCTCATAAAAAATGTAAGCTTTACTCATGAATCTTTAATTGGAAGCAATGAAAGGGGCCACCAAGTGCTTTGTGTTTGTCTCTTCTTATAACTTTGCTTACCATTGTTTGCTTGCCTCATCAGGCAGATATTCACTTAAAGCTGACAAAAGTCACTTAAACCCGAGACAGCTGTAATAACACAAACACCTACCTTCCATAGAAACAGGCTTTTGCTATGAAGTAATTGGGTCCCCTTTTTACAAAAAAAAACTTGTGTGCCTTTTGTTTCCCTGCTTGTTGAAAGAACTTTGAAGGGATACTAAGAGGAAGATGAGGTTTGCCTTAAAGAAAATGTGTTCATGGAACTAGCTAGAATCTACTGAAAGGTGGAGGTTAAGGGAGTAATAGCTGACAACAATATATTATCTAGCTTGTATGTAACTGACAGTTTTAAATTTCTATATTTATATCCTGTAGATAAATCTTAAATGCACAAAGAAACAGCACGTTTGTTTTTTTGTTTAGTTTTTTCTGCACTGGATTTATATGGAAAATGAAACTATACAGTCTAACTACTCATGTGACATCAGAATGTGTACTTGTGACACTTCAAACCTGATGTCACTGAAGGGCTGCAGTGACAGCGGTGACTCTTCAGCTGTGTAACCATGCAGCCTACTGTAATCTATTTCTCCCTGGATATTGCTGAAGCAAACTGAGATGACTCACAGAAGATTGTTATTATTGTATGGTTTATTTGGCTTGTCAAAAGTCTTGATCAGGGAGTGGTTCCTGTTATCAGGAAGGGGGAGGTGTAATGAGTAACGTGGTGAAAAGGCATTACCGTAAAACCTAATACTTATCAAACAAGAATAGCTAGTTGTAAGAAGAAGTTTATCAATTTTCTAGTGGTCATTATTGACTTAAGTTCAACACTTGGTGTACTTTTTTTTTTTTGGGGGGGGGGGGGATTATTGAAAGCATTGGTTAAAAAAAACAAGTGGCAGCATGCTGACTGTCTTTGGCTGTTTTGTTTTCTGTCAAAGGGGAAATTCTGCCTAGCTACTGAAGATGTTGTACTGCAACTTTTTATTTTGAAATGTCTAGTGCTTATAAGTAAGGATAATTGTAGTGTTCTTTTTATTTTTGATTATTTAATGTGTATGTGTGTATATTTATGTATACCCACACACACACACACACACACACACACACATAAATACAGGGAAGAAGGCTGAAGCCATTCGAAAAAAAGTGACACCGCAGTAGTGACGTCAAAACGTGATTATTTCTCTAGAAGAAAATATACTTGAACTTTGACCCATTACAAATCCTCGACCATCACTTTCAATTCAAACACAAAATGTATTGTTTTCAATCACTCGACAACACCCACAGTACGAAAATGTTCATTAATGATCAACAAAATGAGAATACGTTAAAAAAAAAAAAAAAAAAAAAATGTAAAGCTGTTACATTTGTATCGTACAGCACTGAAAAACACTATTTAAAAAAAAAAAATAAAAAAAAAAAATGTACCGCTGAACCTCATCTTCTTTATTGTTAGCATCACATGGGTATTCCTGTATTATAAAAAATAATAGATGGGCCTCTTAAGTGAGTTACAGGAAAACAATTCCATCTCGGGTTTCTGTGACAGTTTATAAATTACTCCACCTTCTGTCTCGTAATTTATGATGTAACGGAAGCCCTTGATGAAATTATTTTCCTGTAACTCACTGAAGCCTCTCTATCTTTATTTATTTATTTATTTATTTATTTATTTATTTATTTATTATATGCAATTATTGTTCCTTTTTTTTAAATTGATTTACATCAGGATAACCAATATGACATGTCAGAAAGTGCAGACCCAAAATTGACATTATTATTACTCACACACACACACACACACACACACATAAATCCAGGTATTGCGTTTGAACTCTGCAGGGCACAAAACAAAAAAATAACCACGTACTCCAATCCATTCCCCTAGATATTTAAAATCCTGTATGAACCTTTTACGTCTTTCAGTTAAGTTGTTGTTTCAGTTGAACAGTGTGTACCTAAAGCCTCTGAAGGCTTGCTTTCATTTCTTCTCTCCCATGTCACCTTGTGTGCAGTCTGGTCTGTGACACCAATGGTGATTATGTCATTATTTTGCTCTAGGGGGGCTTGACTCATCTGCAGAGCTGATGCACTTCTTCTTTCTAGTGCTGGCATACGTCCCATATCCCCAACGCTTCATTAGTCTTGCTGCCTGTCCCTTCCTCCTTTTGCCAGACAAGAACGCCCAATCCAAGCTGCCTCTTGTACGGCTCTTTATGCTGACTTTGTTTCTTGGTCGATCCCTCTTTTTATCCCCTCCCCTACCCATTTTTCCTTATTTCGCTCCAGATGTCCTCCTGATTTCTACCCAGATTTGCTGGTTGCTATGCAGTAAGAGACAAGGTGACTTTATTACCCTTTCCAGCCCACTTTCACCTTTTCTGACCTTGTATTCTTTGAATCAAATCCATGAAGCGTCTCTAAATTGGAAAGCAGCTTTTGTTACTAAAGGATTGAAATAGCTCAATTAGTCCAAGCAAAGCAGTGGTTTGAGTAGAGCTTATTGTAATTGTTACCACTGAATCGCAACATGTAAAAGTGTACAGTATCTATTCTGGCCTGTAAACGACATTTTTTCAATGATTTAGTACAGATACATCTAGTATTGTCTCTCCTTTTAATTTTTTTAATTAACTGCTCTAGTGTTCACTTCGTTAAATATTCAGGTAGCAAGAGTTAGGAATTGGAGGCTACTTGTGCCCACAAAGCTTACAACATCTAGATAATTCATTAAAAAAAAAAAAAAATCATAGTATTAAATTGTTTTAAATACATCTTTCAATGTTCATACAATGTAGCTAGCAACTATCAGTGGTGGTTGATTCTGCTGAGTATAAATCTTAATAATGATAATGTTTTAATCGTCATACAGTGGTTGTTTCTTTCAGAATGAAGTGTGTTATCCTGTATTGTGTGACGCCTTTGAAAATGGAGAATGACCTGCCCTGGTCTTAATTATAAATACATATATAAAATCAAGGGCACATTTTGAAGCAGAACAAAACAATTCTAACAGTATAAAACTAGCAATAGATAAACTGAGTGCAAGAAAGAGTATTGTAATTATTTTTTTCATTACGAATAATTATTTTGTTTCTCTGAAAATGTACCTTTATACTTGCTTTAAAATAAGGGACATAAGTTCTCGATTCAGATGAAAAATTATAATGGAGGACTGTCAGATATTGCTTAATCATCTATAGATTTAAATCGATTTAATGTTAATAATCCGCTGAAATTCTATTTTTTTTTTCAGACAGACTCTAACCTTGTTTGCATCTTATAGACTGCTATTTCCATATTCCAAAGACATTAAAGTCCATAGCTTAGACAATAGAAAGGAACCAGAAAGAACTGGTTGTTAGTTTGCTAATAATAAGGGTAATCCCAGTTTGCATGCATTTAAGTAGGACATTTTTATTGCCTGTAATTTTGTTGTGCATGGAAGAGTAAACTGTAGAGCACAGATGTGAAGAACATTCTGATTGTCTTTAATCTTGGTCTTCTGAAGTCCTTGGCAGCTTTTTTTTTTTTTTTTTTTTTTTTTTTTTTTTCCACACCTTGAGAATCTAACATATGGTACGTGTACACAGTTTTCTTGAGAATTAAAAGCAAAAGTCAATACAAGGCCAATTCTTATTACATATTAAGTTGGTTTATCCAGCTATCTACCAGCAACCTGGTGGGCGTTTCAAGGCTGCATAGTTTTTAAACCTTGGTTGCGACACGTTACCCTCGTTTTCTAATTGTCTTTATCTGACTGAGAAAACCTGAAATCTGTTTGACAAAGTGACACTCGAGCCAGTTTCTCAAACAGAAGGCTTCTGCTCATATAGACTATTGATTCCTTGAAATTAATGTTTACTGAATGCCGCCTCTTTTTGTTCAACAGGACATTGTTCTTTTGAAGCATCATACATTTGATATGGCATAGGCAGTGCCTTATTTTGCTCTTTCGTGACAGATTAAATCCATTACTTCGTTCAAAGGGTGGCCTTGGACTGTATTTGTTCTCTGACAGTGTGTTTTTTCATTGTACATTCATGACAGCTCTTACAGTCTAGCAATTTCACCTATTTTTATATTAATAAAATCAGTGGGAAAGCAAGACAATTACTGTAATGCTAGCATCTACAAAAAATAGTTGTTTTTTTTTCTGGCCTAATGTTATTTTTGCTCGGATAGGCCAGCTTCCTGTGTCTGCATGTTTTAAAACATTGCATGCATTTTTTTAGCTTTCCTGAAGGCATGGTAGTTTTTTCTTGTTTTTGTTTTTGTTCATATTTACCTTTCAGTATTGTTTTTCTATAGCTCTGTACAACCGATGCAAAGTAATTAATCTATTTTATTCAGTAAATTTTCAAATCCCTATGTAGGTTTTGATAGAGTATATTTAATTATCTCTGTAAGGGTCAGAGAAGTGTAAGCCCTATTAGCTGCTAAAAAATATTCAGAAAATAGAATATATACTGTACTCTGATGCAAAACGTTTAAGTCTAGCATTCCAAAAGATGTTATGTATTCCATTCTCTGTAAGTAACAGCCAGCTTATTTGTTATTTTAACTGGTCACAGTTAACGTCTTCATGTAAAAAGTCTTTTTCTTTCATTTTTTTTTTCAAAGTGTATTCTTTGTTATGTGTATGACAAAAGATGACAAAAACAAATGCAGCACTATGGAGATATACTTTATAAAAATCATATGAATTTGACGCATATGAAGTAAATTACAGTGCCAAGTTTGTTGTGAACTGTGTGTTTTTCAATATTGAAACTAGAAATGGACATCACCACACACAGTCACCTAACGCGCGGGGAGGGAGGGGTCTGGAAGCATCCCTGCGGTGTTCCTTTGTGAGAGGTTGATTTAAACCGCTTATGTCTTCATCTCTGAAGCATGTCTGCAGCCTTGGCTTCCCTGGCTTGTGCCACTGCTGTCCGGAGGTACGCCTCTCCTTGATCAATATTTACTTAACAAACAGCAGGGATTGGGGAGTTTGTTTAGAGGAATCATGCATACACAAGGGTGAATGAATGCTCGGTGAAGTACTTGGACTGTTTGTCTCCATGCCTACTGTGTTTTTATCCAGTCCTCTCTTCTTTTTCACCCTGACGTCACACATACAATATTATCCCAGTCGTAACATCATGATCACTGTTTTTCAATTCACCAAGAACAGAAGAAAAGTTCCAAACAATTAGCTAGGAGACTCAATACAAGATAGAAAGCAAAACACAGGAGCATTTATGTTCATTTTCACAATTGTGCTGTTAACCTAAAGGAAAAGACCTAAATAATATAGTGTGTGACAAAGATGTTTGTATTGAAAGAGCTGTTCAATGATTTGGGTGTTATTATTAATAGAAAGCAGTTTAATTTCTCATAGTAATGTTTCCTTTTGGCCGAAATAACGCAAGTGCCTTCTACAGAAATACGTCATGGCATGTTAAGATATAGAGAAAAAAAAAAGTTTTCATTAAAAAAGACAGCTTCTGTAACCGAACTAAAACATGAAGTGAGCGACTGCTGTTGAAACATTAAATGCATCTCGTTAAGAACAATTAGAGCTAATTGCGCGAATTGTCTCAAGGCTCTGGCTGTGAGGCATTTAAGGCTAGTCTCTCTTTTTTCCATTTCAGGAATCAGATTTGTAAAAAAAAAAAAAAAAAAGCCATATGAAATATTTATAAAGAATTTTGTCTGAGATGCAATTGGGTTTTATTTACCGTACAGCAGAACGGCCACAGTGGATTAGTTCTACAGTACCCGTAACAAAAGCACAACAGCTGATGCATGTGATGTTAGGAGGTGACAAAACAGTTAAAGCATGCTGCTGGCTATGGGCAAGCAGTCAGCAGATGCAGACAAAAGGGTTTGTGACAAGAATAACTCTTTCTCTCGCTCTCTCTCTCTCTCTCTCCAAGGCGAACAGTCAAGAGTATCCAAAATACCAATACCCTTTTCTCCTTGACATTGTCTTCTCCTTACAGTCAGCATTTTACTGCCCTTTTATAGTAAAAACAGCAAGACAAATTCCTTCCTGGCGTTCTTAGCAATGCAGTACACTGCCCCCCGATAATCCTGCTATTATAAATAGTTACAGAACAAAAGAATTGGTATTTTTATTTCATTCACTTTACATAGAAAATATTTATATATTTGAAGTAGTTTGAAATTCGAATCAACTTTTGTTTGGAAGATTTTAAATTATTTTTATCAAAGAGTTTTGTACGTCAGTGTTGTACCCAGTTGGGACTGATGTGGTTTAAGAAAGTATTGTTGCCTCTTTCATCTTTGACAAAAGCATTTGCTGTTTTAAAAATGGGGGGTGGGGGGTGGATATCTATAACCTTTGTAATTCCCCTTCCATTACATGTGACATTCATTCATCTGCCAAGCGCGTTTGGCAAGGCTTAGCCAACAAGCACCGTTCCAGTGACCGCTAACCTTGGTATGTCCTGACACTTATGATGAGTATCTGCAGGACACAGAAGGCAAGCAGGCTGCTATGTCAGGCTTTTATTGTGTACTGCAGAGGCTGGGGACAGTCCGCATAATCAAACAAATGACCCCTGAAGGGAATGCAACTTGGGGAGATGAGAAGGAGCAGACAGGCTTCAGTATGCTTTGGAAAATAGTGGGGTTTGCCCCAGGAAACAAAATGGTTAAATACGTTTTCAAAATGTATATAGTGTTTTTTGGAGTGTGACATCATACTCAGGGGAACATAATGTACCTTGTTTTTAGCAGGTTGTAATTTAACCAGATTATATGGAAGTGTATTCATCAGTGCAAAGCAATGGGACAATGCAGAGATTCATTACTGTTTAGACTATTATGACCCTTCATCCATTTTAATGATAGAAGTGTTTTTCTCTTCAAATCATAGACACTTTTAAGTAAATAAATACAAAATGAACTCTTGTAAATAAGTGTTTGTTCATGATTTATTAGTAGGGTAAGTATGCAAGAATGAAACCTGAATTACACATGCTGTTGAAGAGCATGAGCACACTGAGTTTATGGGAACTACTAATAAAAAGCATAATAAATGTCATTATATTGTAACATGTACAAAATTGTACAATACATTCAAATATGCGATATACATCTCTTTAGATTTTTTTTTTTTTTTAATTATTTTGATATTGCTAAGTGCACTGTATAAACATTTGGGTTAGAAAGGCTGCATGCTGCACAGTTTAAAAAGTTGCTCTTGAAAGCTGTCTTGCTCTACTCAATGGGATTTTCACAGTTCTTAGTAAAGATAATCATCAGTGTAGTGTTTTGAGAATGACTGTGAAGCAATCGGCAGATCATTGCCAGCATGCCTGCAGATTCCACAGTCGTGTACACGGTGAGGCAGTAAACCTCACAGTAAATCTTGGACAGTGAAATGCAGCAGATCCAGTGTTTAAACAGGAAGGCTGTCAGAGAAGTTTGTCGTGTGTGTGTGTGTGAGAGAGAGAGAGAAAGAACTTGATTGACTGCAGCCAACTGATGCTACGATGCGTATGATGTTCATTCTAGGAATTGCATACAGTGATAAAGGAAAGGAGAGTCTGGTTGCTTATTTATCACAGGCATTTTCTACGGATGTTTGCAGTGATGTTCAGTCACCTTGTATTAGGGTAACAAAAGTCAATAGCCTGTTAGATCTGTCACAGCCTGAAGCCCTCTACTAAATGGACCAGGTCCTTTTAGATATGAGATAAAAAGAAAAATGTGACAGGAATATAGAAACCTGAGGGTTCGTTTTTTTTTTTTAAATGGTCAGTATTGAAGGAAGACATTGAAGCTCTGAGACAGGCTTGTTAGTAAATTTACTGCAAACCAAGTTGATTGCAGATCACTGTTTGACATCATGAGATCTGCTGTAATTGTAATTTCATATTTCTGTCAAAGAAAACAATCCCTGTAAAGTGCTTTTAATTACTAAAAAAGACATTTGACCAGTATTGAAGATGATAAATAAACTACAGTGCATAAGAGTGAGTGCATACAAGAGAAGCTGAAGATAATTACATGAAGAGGCTGTAACAGTTTTTTACTAAAGCATAACATTAGTTGCATGACTGAACTTTCAGAGGTGTAAGCTTGCATACCTGGTGATTTAACTAGTGAAACACTGTTAATAGTGTCAGACTAATACTTTTCTGTAGCATTTCTAAAGCAAGTTTCAGGGTTTTAGTATCTGCAGTAATCTCGTGTTACAGAAGGTTACATCTGAAAGAGGGTTTATTTTTTAACAACTAAACTGTAATCTAGAAAACAATGAGTATTTAACATGTCTGAATATGTTTTTGGTGCCACTGTGTAAACAACTATTTGTAGGTTTTTGGTTTTTTTAGACAGAACAAAAGTAGGGTGTCAGCACACAATTTCAAACATTTTGAAGAAATAGTACTGCTGCATATTTTGACATGGCTGTTATGCAAAAGCATAGAAATCTGATTCAGCATTGATTTTATTTGATTAATTTTATAATCAGCAAAAAAGGGAAGAAGAAAAATGATGCACCCTTCTAATATATTTAGGACCCAGCATGGCTAAGTGTTAAAGCTATCCTGACTGTCTAGTGAGAACTTCGAGCCGGCCTCCTTTGGTGAATCAGAGACTTGGGATTGAAATATAAAACTTTTATTAATGTCATTGTCTCCTTGTGTATCAGCAGGTTCCGGAGCGATTCCTGGAAGTGGCTCAGATCACGTTACGGGAGTTTTTCAATGCCATTGTTGCAGGCAAAGATGTTGATCCTTCCTGGAAGAAGGCCATATACAAGGTCATCTGCAAGCTGGACAGTGAAGTCCCTGACATTTTCAAATCTCCCAACTGTCTGCAAGAACTTCTGCATGAGTAAAGATTTCCACTGCTTTTTTTTTTTTTTTTTTTTTTGAATGTATAAAAAAAAAAAAAAAAAAAAAAAAAAAGTAGCTTTGCTAATTGATGCCCGGCCCAAATATTCTGAGTATCTTAGCTCCTCCTCTTCTGATATCATTCTTTTTCTTTTAAGACTTTAAACCCGTTGGGTGTTTTGACTGTGTGAACCCCTCCTCCTTTTCCCTGTTTGTGAAATTATCACTTTGCCATAGTCTTATGGCTAATTGTACTGTTAACCTGAAAATCTTCTGCTTTGGTCACTAAAAGGGTAGATTTCATGGAGAGAAATTTGAAGTGTGTTAAGACATTGCAGAGTAGGGCATTATGTTATAAATTGTATAGATTTTTCAATTATTTATTATTATTATTATTATTATTATTATTATTATTATTATTGCATGCTACAAATGACAAAACTGGTATTACCATTTTGTTAAGTTAGTTGTTATGTGACACTACAGAAAATAATTATTATTTTATTTTTATTTTATTTTATTTTTTTTTAGGTAAATACTCAAGTTTAGGTTCTGTTTAGTATTAGAGATTGTGACAGATGTTTTGTCAAAATGCCACGTTACCTTTTTTCGAAAGAAGAATTCAAATGATTTCTTTGTGTATGTGTTTTTGTACCCTTGTGTAGTACTAACACCTGCCAAGAGATGGCCCCGCTCCTAAGCCTTTTCCTCGACAGAATAGCCTTTCCTGTAACTAAGCAACATGGCCATTTTCATATGGAGGCTAGACAGGTTTGCACAAAATATGGATGCTTTGCTGCAGAGAGGCTACTCTGGCTCATGTACACACACACACACACACACAGACTGGAACATACAGATCATTGTTCTGGTTTTCTAAATTAGGTCAGATGGTGTTTCACTCTCCAGTTACTGAAAAATAATTTTGCTGTTTATTTTTATGAATATAAAAACACTACTTTTTCTAAATAAACAAGTCTCATCAAAGACCAAAATTGTGAGCACATGATAGAGATATTGACAGTGCAATATCCCCGCACAGAACATTGATACTTCGCTAAGGTTCTCTGCACTTTTTCCGAGTTTAAAGCATTTTTGTCTTTGAGAAGAATATATTGAATCGTACTCAGATGGTGTATATTTTGTTGTGATTCGTTTAATTTATATATGAGTAGATTAAGTCAGAGCTGTGAATAGACAAAGCTTTTCTGTATTTTATTTCGTATTGTACTTGAACAGTTGAAATATAAAGTCTCACTGTAATAATTTATCTGGAAGTGTTTTTGGTAAAACATTTTTAAAAAAGAAATAGTAAAAACTACTGACAAGCACATCTTAAAAGGTACATGATGACATTTTTATTATGTTGTGTTACATGTTCCCACGCGTTGCTACAACTGTTTACATAAGGGGTGTGTGTATTTATTTTTATTAATTTTTTTACATTTAAAATTACATTCCATGCCTCAAGATGGCTTCCCATGTACCTGCACGGACCTCTCAGAACTACATTTCCTATCACCACCAGCTCACTCCATCTCAGTAAAATATGTGAGCAGGAGGATGATGTGAAATGTAGTTCTCAGAGGTCCATGCGGGTACACGGGAAGCCATCTTGAGGCAGGGAATGCAATTTCAAAATTTAAAGTGGTCAAAATGTAAAAAAAAAATAATAATAATTAAAACAATACACACAGCTTACATAAACAGTTGTAGCAACACATGGAAACATGTAACACAATAAAATAAAAAGGTCCTTATGTACACTTTTAATGACTATTTAGAATCCTAATGTGTATATACACTATATGATTACATAAACATTAGCATGAATGGAAAAATATGTGATGTATAGTACTGATTATTCCACAACTGGAGTAGATACTTGTAGGAACACTTTATATAAAAAGTTATTTTTCATTGAAAGATATACAAGATATGAAATATGATTGCTCCATTTCAAATGAAGCTGTTTTAAAAGATTTGAAACTGCCTTCCCCTTTTTTTTTTTTTTTTTTTTTTTTTTTTTAGAATTCCATTCGTAGAATATGAATAAAAGTAGCCTCTTGAAGCAAAACTTTTTTTTTTTTTTTTTGTCTCTCACATTTTGACTTTGGAGAGTGAAAATTGTCTGTGTGACTGCACGGCTAGCATAAACACGTTTCACATTTGGAAATACAGCTGATTAACTGAAATGAAGGAAAAGCAATTATTGTCAGCACAATGCCTTAAAAACCTGCTGACTTTTAAATTAAACAGCACAATGCCAGCGATGCCCTGTCATTATCCCCAAGCACTGGCAGTATCTGCAGACTTTGGACAATGCAGACAATAGGATAAATGAAGTGCCAACGTTTTCACTATGCACCAAAAACAGAGCTATCTTGTTAATCTTACCCTCCCCTAATAGTGCTGATTTTAAAAACAGTTTAATGTGATCCTTTATTCACCTCGTCCACTAGGCAAAATAAACCTCTTGTCTTAGTTTATTTAATTTATTTTTTAGGAAAATAAATATGAATAAATATCAAGATACACATCATAAAGATCTGCTAACAGAGGTGGAACTTTAAATGTTTACTTTTAATATGATCAGTAGTTTTTTGGGGTTTTTTTTGGTTCCTTTTAATTATCAATGGCTCTATAGTAAATACATTTGTTATCATAATGCTAGTTTAATTTAAGACATATTGTATATTAAGTAATCAAATTATTCTTGTAGTTAATTTCACTATATCTAATGCATCGTGACATCTACAACAAAAAGCCTGTCAGTCCTAGTAAGTATTTTATGTCTGGGCATAATAACACACCAATATCTAGCTGTACAATCCCCTGCGATTTAGAGAAGGGGTGTCTGTAAAACATGTTCGGATTTTAGGGGAAACAATACTTTATATCCACTTGTAGCTGTATTTAAATGGGCTGTTAAATCATTGCTCCACTGAGAGCCATACTGCCTTTGTGCCTCTGTGTGTTATGAGATTATTACAACTCAATTTGTTTAGCCTAATAACTTTCCCCTGTGCACAATTTCCATATAATGGCAAAAAGGCAAGAGGCTTACTTTTTCGTAGTAACACATCTTCAATTTATTTAAAAATAAATAAATAAATACATTTTTAAAAAAGGAAAATGTAAAAAGGAATAATTCCCATAATGCTGTTTTTTTTCCCGCTTACTCGTTTAATTCTACTTACAAACTTGAGGTAATAGTCAGTGCCTAAATCTTAAAAGCACCAGCGGAAGGATTTAAAATTCCTTCAGAAAGTAGTCCCCTGTACAAGTACAATAGTTCTTGTGCCTTCTGTGGCTAATAACTTCTTAAATTTTAGTTAAAATTACTACAATTGCAATAAACACTAGACAGTTTTCTGGGGTTTTTTTCTGCTATTTAACATAATGGTGATAGCTATGCATATACTGTGTCTTTTTAAAATAATTACACACACACACATATATATGTATAATTTATACACACACATTAGCTGAAGAAACCCTTTTGAAGAAGTTAATACAAACTTTTTAGAAACCATTTGATAAAGCAAAATATTTTTCCTTAATTGTTTATTTGAACAGCATTCGAGTTTTGAAAATTCTTGTTGGAGGCAATCTTTTGTAACTGTGGTGCAAATATTGTGTTTTCTTAGCCTATTAAGAGTAGCATAGAAGCAATATTTCATGAAATGTGATCTATGAGTGTGGAGTGATTTAAAAAGCTTGACTTTTTTTTTTTGTTCCCCTCTTTTAGACGGTTTCTAGTTTAGACGTCCTGCTTGTTATATTTGTGAATAGAATGGTTTTATTTGCAACTACTGAGCATTTTATTTATTTTTATGACTGTATAAATCAAAGTGGCATGGGGGCAGGATCAACATTTAATAGGAGGGTATGATATGTGTTGTTGGAGTGTATTTAAGAAGGGAACAAGTTTTCATCCATTTGTTTTTTTTTTTTTACCCTTTTGGCATGTGCCTGTGAATATTCAAAATGTGTTGCCATCAGTGGGTGAATAGGTAACAAAATAAATACATGAATAAATAAATAAAGGAAGCTTTTGAAACAATACAATGTAATATCTTTACAGCTGCTGCCACTTACCATGTGGGCAATGATAATGAATTAGTACATCCATTATTGTAGTTGCTTAGATACAAATCAAACACCTCTGTTGTCTACTATTGTAACCTGTCAGGTTGTATGCAGTGCTTGTCTATCTCTTGTTGAGAAATGCGCTAATTCACTGTATATCTCTGATATTTAGTACTGTAATGTTACAGTAATAATTCAATTTGCAACCTCTGTTCCTAAATGCATTTAAAGTATTGGTATTGGTTACAATTCATAAAATAGCTTTCATAGCAAAGAAGGTGTTTTTGTGGTCAGTAATGGCAACAAGAGGATACCACGTCCTCTGCTCAAACTACAAGCAATATTATTATGAAGGTAGCTTGAATAGCATCCGTGACCTGCCTTCCTTTCTTGATTTCTATGTCTGTATATGATTCAAGCTGGGCAACCTCTGAAAGATATTTACAAATTGTATTGATTTAAAAAAAAAATAAATAAACTTCCCTTGCTATTGAGATGGGTACAACAGTGAAAGACTAACATGAATTACACTTAAATGTTAAGCAAAAGGAAAAATCTAAGAATCTATCAAGACAGAATTGTTTAATGCTGACTGCCTATTGAGAATGAAGTTCACCACTTTTTTGAAAGGCTGGAGCTAAGGCAACATTTTAAACTGCACATCCTCCTCCAGAATCCATGAAGCCTTTGAAACAGTGGTGATCTAAAGCCCCTTTCACACTGGCACAATCTACCCGAGTCAGAACCTACGCAGACAGGACCCAGTGTCATGTGGGTCGGCTACATGATTTTACGCTGCTTTTGATAAAGCAGGGTTGACCTGGGAGACAGACGCAAGTAGCAATGCGCGTATCAGTGCCCCGGAAGTAGCTAGTTACTGACTCTTACTTCCAAGCTCAGGACTTAACCATTTGTCCAAATGTTGATTAGAGAAAATGTTTCTTCATCCCTGCTGCAATCTGGCTCATGGTGTATCTCAAGCAACACAAATAAACCGAAACTTTCTTTGCGGAAGTGAAACTTTCATGCAAGGTCGTTGAGTATTTTGTCTCACTCAACCCGGGTCATAGTATATATCCACATCCTAAAGTGGCTCACCGAGTAGGAGAGGCACTGTGAAAGGGGCATAAGATGGCTTATCCCTACTCAAAATTTCATTAAACAAAAAACTTTTTGTGTTTTTTTTTAAAAAGATGAAAAAAATAATTAATGGATTGCTTAAGTCAGTCCCTTTCTGTACTTGGTTGTAGAAGTGAAATTCTACAGATTTAGTACTTGAAACAAACAAAAAAAAAAATGGCTTTGAACATTTTTTTTTTTTTTTTATCATTTTGCTAGGAAGGTTTAAAGGAAAATATTAAGAGGACTGATGTTTTTCACTGGCCCTGACTTGTATGTAAATAGTTACAGAAAGTGAGAAAGCACTGCCTTTATATTATTTAGCAATATGTTGTAAATAGCATTGTTAAGCTCTTTTTGTATTAAAGAACCCTTTTATCTGATCATAGTTCAGTAATTCCAACTGACAGTAAATTTCATGAATTGTTTGTTTGATATATATATATATATATATATATATATATATATATATATATATATATATATATATATATATATATATATATATATGCTAGCTAGCAGCAATTTTGATTGTGGATTTTTGTTGTCAATTGTTCTGAGGACTTTGCATAATTTATTGGTTTAATTTATCCTAATTTATTTGATGAAGGTGTAACATTTTGTATTACCAAGTGTGTACTGTAATTAATAATTAGAATGAACCACAAAAGAAGCCCTTGTTAATTATTTAAAAAAAAGGTGCAAGTAGCCAACCAATTTCAGACATTCTTGTTTTAAATGCTAGCTTGGCAGCTACTAAATTGAAGAAATAGAAAATGTGATAATGTTTTGTTTGGAAACAGTACATTATTTTATTTAGTGTGTTTTTAAGTTTTTGTATACTCTCCAGACTTTTACCTTTTGCTTTGTACCACCTACAAGATACAGTAGTTCAATTGCCTTGTGTGCCTTCCATCTTCTCTGAACTGAATGTATGTGCAGTATATATGCAAGCTTGTGCAAAATAAATACAAATTCCAAACATTTGTCTGTTGCATTATTCCATGAAAACTCAATGAATGGATGGCTTTCAAGGCTTTAACTCTCCTTTTATTTTTCTTCAACCAAAAAATGTTGTTGAACCCCATGGTTCTTGTTTTTATTGTATGTTTTTGTTTGTTCTGTCTTGTAAGGCCTGCAAAGTGTGTGGTCATTTGTCTATGACTTAAACAAACATACAGTGTATAACATAAACATTTGAATACAGTAGATGCATTTTTCCAATTGTATTATCTTTATTTTTTTACAAACAAATCTTTAGTTCAATATTTTTATTTATTTATTTTTTGGAAGATGCAATGACACACTGCCATCCAAGCCAATATCATTTAAGTGATGAACAGTCATCCGCTCTCATTGTGAGCAGGACTGGTTTTAGTCCCCCTTCTGTTTTGATTTCAGCACAAGCTTTTGAAAACCGCTCCTTTATAGCATAACAATAAAGCAGCTGTGTTTGTGTTGGCAGAACTATTATTGACCCCTCTACACAACTAGATAACCCTGGTATAATATACACCTCTTTTAACTTGACAGTTCTTTTAAAGATTTTTTTTTTTGTCTTTGTCATTATATTTTAAAAGAATGAATGCAACATATTAATATATTCTGGGGATGTCATGGAAAATAAAACATTATAAAGACCCAACTATTTTGTATTTATATATAGCTTATTATATATATATATATATATATATCTATATATATATATATATAATATATATATATTTATATAAAATTATATATAGTATATATATTATATATATATATATATATATATAACGGCATCGGCCATCTGTAAATATAGCATACTAAATTGTTAGTGTCTGCTCTGATGACTCCTGCTTGATCAAGTAGCATTCCCTAATTATAATGAAAATGGAAATGGTTCTGTCATGTTTGACCTTGTCCACATAAAGAATGACAATGACCGCATCATGCTACAGGCATTACATGCAATTTCATCTGTTGAAACAGAACCATCAGCATTTCAGAGCATGGACTTCTTTAGGGATCTTTTAGTGTTGTTGTAACACTAAAGAATAGGATAAAAGACGGTGACACAGTCTGAATTAATAGTACCGTTTTATTAAAACGTGCACCTTGATCGCTGTTAGTAAAAATCTCAGTTCTTGCCGGCGAACGCAACCTCTGGAACCTCCTGCCTTCTACAGTTTCCTAAACACTCTGTCCAAAGCTCCTTGCATATGGCTGAAGCAGCATCTTTGTATTATACGAACAGTCTGCTTTATAATCAAATACCATCTGTCGCTACATCTGAACCTGTTTTTAACATCTGTGCTTTCTGGTCTTAACAAGGCTTTAAAAACCAATTCACAACATTCACAGCTCACTGACTAAATGTATATATTTACTACCTTTAATGTCTCTTAGATACTTTTATGGAATTTAATTCCCAGGGTTGGGAATAGTTAAGAGGTTTGCATTCATGTGAAATTTTGTTCCTAAAATACTAATTGGCCTGGCATGAGCAGCCAAGTGCGAAGAAATGATACTTGCTCAGGAACTGAAGAACAAAAAAACCCCAGCAAATAACTTCTTGGTGCCAATGCTGTCCCCTTCTGCCAATGAGAAACCTGCAAGTTGATCAGCCGTCATAGTCCTATTACTCTAAATGACACTACAGATACCATTGCAACCAAGGGGAGAATCAATTGTATGGCTGATATGCCACTGAAGTGTATTTGAATAAATGGCGAAGTAAAATCACAAAGCCTTAAGAGGATAGATATGCTATTACTTCACACATGCTTTCGAAATTTGAAGTGCATTCTTTCAGAACTTTTGGGCAATCCAGCACCAGATGTTGGCCAGTATGCCTGTGAAGACAGCGGTGGCAGGGCATCAAAATTGACAGGGGGCTTGTCACAAAGACAGCCAGAGTGGGTGGCGTCAGACCAGAGACTGGAAATAAACAACAAGAGAGAGGTGGAGTTTGGTGGAGCTGAGCGAATGGTCTCGCTCAGCATTTAATGAATGAACAGACAGAAAATAAACGGTTGTAACAAACAAAAACAGGACACGGCACATTCACCAAAATAAACAGACAAACAAAACAGACTAAACAAAACACGGCGAGCAGATATTTAACTACGACTACTAATATATTATTTATTATTATTATTATTATTATTACCTCTGTCTCCAATGCCGTTCTCCACTCACCGAACACACACCGCCGAGTATGTGAAAACATGTTGCTTTTATGCAGCTGTACCGAGACTCGACAACTAATCAATCATTCAATTGGAGTCGCGGTACAACTGCACGTGAGTTAATAAAGTGCAATTCCCCGTGCTCACATATTATTACATTTTACTTGCACATGAAGTGCTGTGCAATCCTTGTGCCTAAATATAAATATACATTTTAAACACTTGTGTTACACAGACCCGTTTGTATCCCGTGTACCAATGACTATACACCAACATTAACACACAACACAAAATAAATACAGGGGCGGGCACTTTGCCACATATACCACCCCCTTGTGCAAAGCACACATGGCCTCAATGGCCACCTCCCCCCTTAAAATCCCCAAAGTCTCGCTCAAAGTCCTGGGCCAAGAACAGGGACTTTAAGGGGTTGATGGGCGGCAATGTTGCCAGTAGCCAGGCTGCTACTGGCCATGCTCTCAGCATACGTGGTGACAGTGGGGCGAATCTCTCTTCCCGCTGTACCACTGGCAGCAGAAATGCTGCCAATTGTGCAGCTGTCAGCAGATGTGTTGACAGCTCCCAGACTGACTCCTTCAGCCGGGGCAAGTCCAGCAGCGGAAAATCTCCAGGAGCGAAACTGCTGCAGTGGAAGGTGGTCTCCTGACCTCTCCCCCCTTTATAACCGGCAGCTCCCTCTAGTGGGGCTCCGGCCACACTGACCCCTGCAGCCAAGCAAAGCAGTTCCAGCGACCCCAGGCGATGCGGAGCAGCTGGCAACCCCAGGCGATGTGGAATGACTGGCAACCCCAGGAGATGCCAGGCAGGCATCCTTGGGTGAAGCAAGGCAGGCATCCTTGGGCGAAGCAAGGCAGGCTTCCTTGGGCGAAGCGAGGCAGGGAGTCAGGACAAGCTGGGGTGCAGGCATGGCGGTTCTTCCCCATGCGACTCTCAGCAGCCTATCCAAGGGCTGCTGAGGACCACCAGCATCTAGTCCTGGTCCTCCTGGTACACGGAGAGGCAGCTCCTGCTCCTCTACCCCTGATGGTGATGGAGGCAGAGGCAGCTCCAGCTCCTCATCCTCTGCTGGTGGAAAGGGACCCAGAAGACATTCACCCTCTGCTGGTGAGGGAAGTGATACTAGCAGGCATTCATCCTCTGCAGGTGGGGGAAGTGATACCAGCAGGCATTCATCCTCTGCTGGTGGAAAGGGACCCAGCAGGCATTCACCCTCTGCTGGTGGAAAGGGACCCAGCAGGCATTCACCCTCTGCTGGTGGAGGGGACCAAGCAGGCATTCACCCTCTGCTGGTGGAGGTGGCGGAGGCATGTATTCTCCTGCCGGTGAAGGTGGCGGAGTCCGAGGCAGATCCTGCTGGTCTACTCCTGCCGATGGAGGTGGCGGAGGTGTGTAGTCTGCTGGTGGCGGAGGTGGGAGCGACGTGTAGTCTACCCTTATTACAGGGGACTGGTGTGCCTCTCCCTCACTTACAGGGGACTGGTGCGGCTCTCCTTCTCTTGCAGGGGACTGGTGCGGCTCTCCTTCACTTGCAGGGGAAGGTGATGGAGGCAAAGGAAGCACCTGCTCCTCTCCTCCAGATGGTGACGGTAGGGGAGGTGATACCAGCAGGCACTCACCCTCTGCTGGTGGAGATGGGAACAGCTCCCTCTCAGGCTTCGGATCCCTGCGGTCCCCCCATCTGGATGCTGGACTCTCGCGGTCCCCCCGTCTGGGCGCTGGAGACCTTGCTACCTTGGCTGCTGTTCTATTTATAGCTGCCTCCAGGTAGCAGAGGACCAACTCCACACCTTCCTCCAGGGAGTTTGGGGTGTGTTCCCTCTCGTACTCCTCCCATTTCTCCCTGTCCATCAGCCACAGGACCCGGATGGCTATGGGCATGGACTGTGCCTCCAGCCCAGCATTGTCCCGGATCCAGTCCCTCAGCCTGATGGCGTCTTCTGACATTTTTTTTGTTTTTGTTTTTTTTTTTAAACAAGAAATTGCGGTTCCTGCTCTGGTCTGCATCTAGGGGGTGCTGGTAATCCCAGTTCTGACACCACGTGTCTCAAAGACGGCCAAAGTGCTCCCTGTCCTGTCCCTGGCCCTGGCGTCAGACCAGAGCCAGGAAATAAACAACAAGAGAGAGGTGGAGTTTGGTGGAGCTGAGCGAATGGTCTCGCTCACCATTTAATGAATGAACAGACAGACAGAAAATAAACGGTTGTTACAAACAAAAACAGGACACAGCACATTCGCCAAAATAAACAGACAAACAAAACAGACTAAACAAAACATGGTGAGCAGATATTTAACTATGACTACTACTAATATTATTATTATTATTATTATTATTATTATTATTATTATTATTATTATTATTATTATTATTATCTCAGTCTCCAATCCCATTCTCCACTCACCGAACACACAACCCAGAGTATGTGAAAACATGTTGCTTTTATGTAGCTGTACTGAGACTCGACTGCTAATCAATCATTCAATTGGAATCGGGGTACAACTGCACGTGAATTAATAAAGTGCAATTCCCCATGCTCATATATTATTGCTTTTTACTTGCACGTGAATTGCTGTGCAATCCTCGTGCCTAAATATAAATATACATTTTAAACACTCGTGTTGCACAGACCCGTTTATATCCCGTGTACCAATGACTATACACCAACATTAACACACAACACAAAATACACACAGGGGAGGGCACTTTGTCACAGGGCTGTTTAAGTTTTCTTTTGCCCAATGGTTTTGTTAAAGGGTATTTTGTAAAACAAGATGCCAAATAACTATGCTTTTATGGGTTATTGTAAGCAACTGGAGCAGAACTCAGGTCGATGTCCCTGCAGGTTTCTATTCCAATTGCACCTTAAATTACTTTATTGGACCTTATTAAGAGCTTAATTGGTCCAATGTAGGGTATGGTTAGAACAAAAACCAGGAGGGATACCAGCCACCCATGACCTGAGTTGTGCACCACTGCTGTAAACTGTTGCTGTAGAATTGGGGGAATTTTCCCCAAGTCCAAAAATTGTTAGTCTTACCTCTCTTTCTATGTCCGCATTAAAGCAAATGACAGTTGTAACTGACTTCATGGAATACCTGTTCTCCTATTTAGGTCTACAGCGATGCAAGAAAAAATACGAAACATAGTTTAACACATAAACAAAACCATTATTTATACATGCACAATACTTTTCAAATTAAAAGAATGGCTCCAATGGCCAAGTGTATGTAAAATGAGTGCACATAAAAATGAGTTGCTTAAGTTTCAGGTTTGCAACAGTGTTCGAATGTGTTGTTGTGCCAGGGCAAAAACCCTTAATGTAAATAGTGTGTTCGTGGGAATGTAAGGTTGGCAGGGTTGGGGTTAAATCTGTTCCTGCCAACAATCACAGGTGTGGCCATTCCCCAACGAGGTAATTTGTGCTAATTGGGGAGTGGCCACATCTGGTGAAGGGAGTAGGTGAGTTTACATTGTTGTGTATTTGGTGTAATGGTCAGTGAAGCCAAATGCCCAACACGATAACAGTTTTTAATTGCACTGCTCTGGGTCACAAGGGGTACTTCTCGCTTCTGACCACATGTGACAGGGTTGTGTCATGGCCCAGGCTGTTACCAACAGGAAAGAGACCCAGAGACAGAAAGCTACAGTTTAAGCGTATATGCACGTGTTTATTTAACAAAACAAACACAAAAACAGGACCAAACCAAACATGGCACAAGGGCCAAAATAGGTTCAACCAAAATAATACTGTACACTCATTATTGTCAGGGCGGATGGGCGGGCACGCACGCACGCACCACAGTGAAAACTCACCTACTCCCTCCACCAGACAAAGCATTTCTCCTTCATTATATAATTATGGCCAATCCCCAATTAGCACTCAATTACCTGCCCGGGGGAATGGCAACACCTGTCATTGCTGGCAGGGATGGATTTAACCCCATCACTGCCAACCTTACATTCCTACAAACACATTATTTACATTAAGGGCATTTTGCCTTGCCACAGTTGAAAAGACTAGTACTGATTACACCATGTAACAATTTTTTTTTTTTTTTTGTTTCTGGGTAGTAAGTGTTATTTCTTAATTGCTTATGCCTCAAAAGTATAGAAAATGGCTATTATTCCCCACAAACTTTGCTTTTGTGACCAGGACAGTGATATTTCAAAATATCACTATTTCCAATGGGAAAACGAGCAAATGTGTGTCTTTTCGTTCACATAAAGTCAGAAAAAAACAACATATGAATCCAAATTAACATGTATTTATACTAAAGTAATACAAAAATGACTACAAAAGATTTAGAAGTGAGTAGTTTTTCGAGATTTACGATTATACTGTAAATAATAGCCATTTTCTATACTTTTGAGGCATAAGCAATTAGGAAATACCACTTACTACCCAGGAACAAAAATTGTGATACATAGTGTTATTGTAATGCATTATTTTCTGGCGTCCCAAAATGTTTATTTTCTTGTTTGCAACTGATTCAAAATGCTGCTGCTAGAATCTTGACTAAAACCAGAAAAAGAGAACATATCACCCCATGCTGGCTTCTTTGCATTGGCTTACTGTAAATTTTAGGGTTGATTTTAAAATACTGTTATTAACTTATAAGGCACTAAATAACTTGGCACCAACCTATTTAGAACTGCTTTTTCCATGTTTTCCTATTATAATGGGGAGGAAGGGCTTTTTGTTATAGAGCCCCCCAAACTTTGGAATGAGCTGCCAACACGTGGGCGAAGCTGAGACTTTATCTGTTTTTAAAACCAGACCAAAAACATATTTGTTTGAGATGGCATTTTTATAATATGTATATGTATATGTGTGTATATATCTGTTTAATTTTGTTGTATTTTGTCTGCATTCTAGCAATATATATATCTATATTATATATATATAATTCAGTTACTATATGTTTACATTATATATTTCTTAAACTTTTTTCAATCTGACATGTTTGTTTTGTTTTGTTAAATTTGCCTATTTTTATCCTGTAAAGTGCTTTGAGATACATCTACAATACAAGATACAAGAAGGGTGCTACATAAATAATCTTTGATTTGATTTGAAGGCCCCCCCCTCCACCGCCTTGTAACATCACAGTGTGGCAAAAGGTCTGAGGAATGATGCAGAACAACTTCTTCAATGTTTTTTTTTTTTCATTCCAGAAACTGAAGTTAGTGATAGGCACTGCTAAAGGAACTTTGACAAGGCAGGCAACATTAAAAGTACTTAAACATTAAAAGCCTTTTTTAAAATGACAGTCTCTTTAATTCCATTGAAATAGTTTTTAGAAAGGAAATAAGCCTCCTAATCCAATGCATGCTGCCAAAGCTGACTTTAATTCATGAAAATAACTCTGTGGGTAGATACAGTAGTGGTACTGGGTTTAATTTACAAGCAGAAATTCCTTCTTATTGAATGAAGGAGTGACACCTAGTGGTAAGAGTTTGTCTTTATGATCACATATGATTCATCCTGTACCATACTCTGTAATCAAATGTTCATCCTGTACTAAACTCCATAATCATCAAATTAATACCATTGATTTAAAGCTTTTTGTTGTGGCAGTCCTAAACATTAAAAACAGCAAAATGCTACATTTTCACAGGGGCACACAATAATTCCCTTTTTTTCACACCAGTATTACAAAGTGACAAACTAACTTTATCATCTCCGTCTACATACAGTCCTGTACAGTGACTGGACAAACAATTAGAAATGTAAGTACATTTAGAAAATCCCCTTGTGCAGTGTCTGCTAGCTCAAGCAGAGCTTAAAAAGAAAAAAGAACAGGTGTCATCTCTGGATGGATAAGTTGACATTTAAATATGATAGTAACTCAAATATTACCAAGAATTATAAATGAAAGATTTAGAGCTTAAGTAACAGTGGTTATAACTGAGGGAAAAAACTACTGTGACCAGCTGTTGCTTAGTTGAGATTATCTTAGTAGGTGCTGTTAGAACACACAAACTGGTTAACAGCTACCCAATTGTGCAACACATTTAAGATACTAATATGTCATTATGACACATAATGGTTCAGTGGAATAAAGAGCTGCCTTATAACTAGAGAGAACTGGATACTGGGTCCCATAAATCCAGTTAAAGTAGTGTTTCAGGCAAGGAAAATCCTTGTGTGATTAAAGATTCAAGAGTTTAAACCTATGTATTATCATTGCTGCAAAGTATCACTGTGAACAATGTGTTTGAATCTCAGTGGACCAACCCGTATAAGTAAAATAAAACCAAATTATCAATATAAGCATTTTCAGCAACATGGGTACCAAAAGCACAGATGGCTTCTATTTTCATTAATTTAATTGACTTTCTAAAGGATAACATTGTAGATCAAGTTCAGTAAGTGCACAGGTGCTTCAGGTTAGGTAAGAGCACACATTTAAAGCTTTGCTCAGTTATACAAGGATTTAAAATAAAAGGAATGCACTAATCATTCCTGTTGCACCATTTTCTTTCACGTTAAACAAAAATTGTGACTCTGCCTTCTGAACAGTGACCAAGACACCACATAGGTTTTGAGGAAATGACAACTAACTTATCTGAGGGCTTTGAAGTTCCCACCAGCACTGATAAATCTAACTTTGCCTAGTATTTTTTAGTAATGAAATCAAGGCCTTTCGGTTTGCTCTGTGTTGCTTTACCTGTCCTTTCCATACAGCACTGATTATTGCAATTTAACAGCTTTAACCAAACCCTGTAAGACAAGGTCCCAAGGGTATTTGATATTTAACATTGCACTGCAATTACAGAAAGATACATCTTGCGGCATACATGCTACAATTTAATTACATAAAAACAACACCACTTTTTATCTAGAGCCCTTCATGAGTACATCACCACTACTGTACTAGAAAAGACTGGTCATGCAAATGAACAGGATTTATAAAGCGGTACAGACTAGACATGTATCTTAACATCAATATTTGTATTTTAAAGGCCGTCCTGGAATTATGATTTGGATGTGGATTCCAATAAACTGTAATAGACTTAAGCTGGGGCATATTCCTGTCATGGAGTTTCAAATACCATTTTAATATTGCTGTTGTTCCCTCATTGTACGATGTCTGCAATATTTCTGAGTGGATTTTGGTCACTCTGACACAGAGATTCATTGAAGTACAATGCTAATGTGAAGCACAACCTTTCATCTTATTTGTGTCTGTCTGCTTAAATGTATAGTATAGCACCAAACAAAGAATTCTCAGTCTCACATTGCTTTCTGGAATGAGGACATCAAAATCCATATTTCACATTAGTTCTGAACAGCTTAAAAATAGTCAACATTGCAGAAAAAAAAACAGCTATGGTTAACACAGAGGTCTAGGATCATCTTTCTTGGTGGTTTAATTTAGTTAAACTAACACATTTTCATTTGGAATAGAGTCGTGCACAAAAGCTTTGAAAACATTCATGATAATGACATTTGAAGCTATAAACCCCAAGTATTGCCAAGCTTTTTACTTTACCATTCAATTCTCAAAACTGGGATCAAAAACACAGCTTAATTTTAGGGCTTTAAGTACCAGTAAGTTCTATATGTTGATGTAGCCATTGACTTTCATTAAAAAACATTTCTGTAACTAAAATTTGAGATATCACCCAAAAGAGGATACAACGGCAGCTTTAAGCCTGAACTTCTTTAAGATCAATTTCATCATAAAAATCACATCCCAATCTTCATCTAAAACAGCCTAGCCCACCAATATATCTGGTGCATGCTCTAATCATCACAGACGTAATTAGAAAAGGAGAGCCTCCCTATCAGTTGTTCAGCTCAAGTCCTAAATTGCCCATTGCAATTAATTAGAAAAATGAGTTCCTTTAAAAAAATAAAAAATAATAAAAAAATAAACATTTTTATCTTCACCAAAAAGAAAATATAACGTACAGTATAGTATCAGGATTATAAGGTTACCTTCTAGGCCCCAAGGAAACTCTCCTTTTCTCATCAAGGAAATCAATTCCTGAGTCACTTAAAATAATACGTTATTAGGGCATGTGTTGAGCATTTTTTATCTGCTATGAAAAGAATAAGAGGTAAAGAGGATCAGGGACGAGGATGGAATATTACAATCTACCACACTCACACATCAGCCTTTCACTGGGTAATTCCAGATAAATTGAGGATTTACATATTTAAGATTAAATAGACAGAGTACTCATGCATGAAAATTTCAACAGAAGGATATTCTGCCTTGGTCAAATTTGGTTATCCAGGAACCATTCTTTAAGACGAAGACAGGTGTGGCCTAAACTATACAAGCTTCCATATACTGCAGACAGCTTGCCTGTACAGGTCTTTCAGTATTTAAGTCATGACGAAACTTTTTAATAGAATAAAAACAGTTTACAACATATGTCACAACATTTTGACTTGCTTGGTTTTGTCGAGTGGCCTTGTCTTTCAAGTCATTCAAAGCTTCCAAAAAATACTGATAAATACTGTAAACATTGTCAGAGCAGAAATTTAGGTTGGCTCTTGTTCAAATGTAGTAGGTCTGTACAACACAAATAAAGCAGCAATGAACCAATTTTCAATAAGCTGAAAAATGTATAATTTTGTTGCAGGTTGGGTTTTGGGAGCATAAGGGTAACTCCTCTTTTATAATGATACTGGCACCATTTTTTCATTTTTTGTAAAATGAAAATAAAAATATTAGTATTACTCAATTGAATTGTATTAAACCATCAGCTTGCATTTATACATGTACCAGTGTGCTCAGGACAAGCCATTTAAAAGAATATGTATTTTGATTGAGAATGTTTGTTTTCAAAGCTCATTTCCTGGATTAGCAGAGAAAATAACTATATTAATCATATAATGCACTTTCTGACTAAATTAGTCAACGAGTGGGAGTCAATAAAATGTACTAAAGTATTTAAACATGAGATCTTGATGATCCATCTTTAACAAATTTGGTTATTTAACAGGAATTACAATTTAATAGAAAGAGATAACCTATTACAGTGAAACTTGGGTTTCAAAGCAGGCCTGATACAGACTACGGGTTACACAGAGTATGTCTAGAGAGCCAAGCCAGGTGATCTGTAGTCACCCCAAGCAGATGGCATTCTCCTTCCTTTTATGCACATAAATGTAATTAAAGCTTGAAACTTGTGAACATGGGTGGCTCTTGTAAATAGGTGATAATAACTCTCTAGAGATGCAAATAGCAGCTCTTACAACACTAGCCATATGAAAACACTGCAAAAATCTACGAAGTGCAGTAGATTCAGAAGTTGTACAAACTTATTCAAAGAGAATGTCAAAGTACAGCTATGGTCAAAAGTTATGTATCACCTTCATAAAGTCCAATGAAACATGCTGAATAATGTTGTGTTAACATATTGAATTGCATATCGCTTTGTAATTTTCCATATACATAATGAAAAACTGACAAAAATTTAAAAATGTGGCATTTCAAAACCTAACATGAAATACTGTACTACTATTATGGCTTCCGGTAGACTTTTGCAATATCATTTTGTAGTTTCTTTGATTACATGATGTTAAATAAAAGATCTAAATTATGTTCATATAGTTTTTTTTTTTTTTTTTTTTTTTAACTATGTCTCAATCTTAAATTAGATGTAATGTAAAACTTTTGACCATAGCTGTATATACAATTAAAGGAAAGTACATATTAAACTACATATATACAGTACAAACATTCATATACAATACACATAACATACATACATAAAGAAAGTTGCAAACGACAGGAGGCCATCCATTTGGTCCTGGTAGCGGATCAATCCCAGAACTTCGTATTCTAGACCCTTAAAGGCTCCCAGTGATTCAGCACCAAAATGTGACTTAGTAACCAATCCTATAAACTTGGTGTGATAAAAATGACATACATTCATACATACATTTACAAAAACTTCCATCACATCAACAGAAAGAAACTGCTCAGGATGCAGTCTCACTGTATTATGACATACATGTTCATGACATGAGGAACCTGTAGCTTTTCAACAGTAATTAATTACATAGCCACATTAGATCTTTAGAGGGCCTATAGAGATATGTAGTGACGTAAGAGAGCATTCTAATAATAAGAACTGGTTAACAAGATTTGCATTTACATGATGTAGAGTCTTCACAGCTGGGGTCTAGTCTGAATCACTAGTGGCGCTGAAGAGGTTAATTGCTCTACTGCTGAGAGACAGAGGCTCAGATAGGAGGCCACATTTAGAGGGAATTACTGTAAATGAGTTCCTTCTCTCAGCGCTTCAGCTTCTGAACATGTTAAAAAGACATTAGTTCAGTCACTTTCCCTAGAATTACCAAATCTGCTCAGGAAGCCTTCATTAGGATATTAAACAAGACTTAATAAGTGAAAGTGATTTGCAACTACAATAATCATGCGCATTAATCAAGCAACCTTCTGTCTCTCCACAATATGTTCCATGTTTTATTGTAAAAGCCTATTTAATTCCCGATCTCCTTAAAAGGCAGACGCTATATTTTAAATATGTTTTTGTGTGTGTGTGTGTGTGTGTGTGTGTGTGTGTGTGTGTGTGTGTGTGTGTGTGTGTTTTATGCTTGCCCATTTTATGTACAAAATAAATGATCCTCTCACCTCTAGGTCCATCATTTTAATAAATATAAAGCATGAAAGTAAGAACAACAGCTTAAGCCCCTGAAAGCATCAAAGCACACAGACACAAAGAAATAATAGATTCTATCAGGTAATTCTGTATTTGCTTCTTTTGTCTTTGCAATTTAATTCACTCTCTTTCTTTAATTGTTATAATTTGCAACTCAGCCAACTGGGTTTTTCACATCAGGCCCAATGAGTTTCTCTGAAGGGTGGTGGTCTCAGGATATCAGGAAACAAGAATTCTACAATGTCTGAGGATGCAGACTACTGTACAAGACTTTACTATTTCTGTACCTATAGGACACTGATTTATTTCTGTACCCATGGACACTAAATTCATTGCAAGAGTTTTATATTATTTAACAAACTAGGCAATACATCCATCTGCCAGATAAATACCATGCTACCATTTGTACAGTTCTTTTTGTTGTAAATGTAATGTGCATTCATTCTTCCAATAAGCAACTGCTAGCAATATCCTACTAGTCAATCTTGTGGACTGTCTGTATGAGAGTGTAGTTTCTCTCACAGGTCGTTATCATAAGAGTCCATGTTAAAAATATTGGTGTTATAGGTATTTTGCAAAATGTTATTAGTGTAAAACCATTTGTGAGTTACCAAACAAAGCCAAACAATGAAAGACTATAGAAACACACAGCAATACATTTTAATTTAGTGTAAGCTAATTTGGAGACTGCAGCTTTATTTTTACAGAATCTTTAATCATGTAGTGTGTACTATGTGTTCCTTTTGTTTATGTAAACAGTTAAATATAACATGTGCAACTGATTTGTATCTGTTCATAATACTTTTTTTATTTTTAATATGTCAGAAAGATGATACCTTACTTTCAAAATTCATAAAATAAATTCTAAGTATTAAAAACAGATATGCATCTAAAATCAGACATATCTACTGTACCTGCTGGACAAGAAATTCAATTTGGGGCGCTGGTTGGTCCAAGATATTCTGCATTACTTATTTATTGTATTATCTGAAATCTGAAAGTAGCATTCTCTTAAGATTCAAAATGAATACAATTCTATCTATATAATATAGTATATATATTATATATAATAATATATAATTTAATATATATATATATTAATATTTATATGAAAAAAAAAGTGACACATGCAAAATTATATTAATTCAAGGATATTTCATAAACTTAATCCCAAGAAATAGCTCTTGCTCCGTGGCTTTATAATCCCAAGGAAATATCTTGTTTATCTTCAAGTACATCAGCAATCTCATCTCAAATTTTTAAATCAAAAAGATAAGCTAATGTTTCTTAGAATATCAAATCTATATCATGCAACCCTTTGACCAATATTAAAAATGTATAATAGCTTGCATATCCGTTATACAGTGGTATTACCACACACAAAGGCCCAGTTCCATTTCATTATTATATGTTTGGTTACACATTATAGTTACTACTGTTATCAAAAGTACCAGTATTTAGCCATTACAAAAAGCTTTTCTTGTCAAAATGTTTTAACATGACAAAAAGCCTTCATCCGTATGAATCAGTAAATCACAGTAAATTTACATCTGCTTTGAGCAGTTAGTGGTGAGTTCTTAAACATCCACATATCCCCTTTATCCATATTAATTAAATTATTGCAACAGTAAAATTAAATAAAAACGATTTTATGTGGTTATGACAATGTGATCTGGTCAATGCCCTGTCATTTCAAGGAATAGCATTTTCAACAGCAGTTGAAATCTGTTATGTATAGGAGGAAATCACTAACACTAATATTACCAGAGCTTCCGAGATTGCGCAGAATTAATGCACTGGAATGAATCACTAAGCTCCAGTATATTGGCAAGTTAACAAAACATGTATTTATACATGACCTTAAAGCATTAGACTGATCAAATTAGAGCTGTGGAAATATATAGGTTGATGTAGGTATGAAAACATAGAAAGGCTTTTTGTGTGTGTGTGAAAAGAGCATTCAGTAATGTACATCTGTTTATAATCTGTCTGAACTGGGGGATATATTCTTAAAGCTTTTTACTCCAAATTGCCATTAGAATGTTTTTTGTTTTTTTGAATGAATTTTTCTTTTGCTAATAGAAAATGTTGCAAAAGCTTTATAATAGGCTAAACTAGCCTGGGCCATATAAGAGAAGCATAACAAAGGTTTACTTCTAATAAAAGCTAGTAAACTACAGGGTTAAACAGATTATTTCTCAGTACCTGTCGAATTGTAGTTATTAAGGCTGCAAATGTTCAGTTCTATGAAGTCATCTTTTCAAAACAAATTCTGAAACACAAAGGAGCCATCAAAAACTGTAACAAACTCAATGGCCTTCAAACTTCAAATTTACCCATAGGAATGCAGGGTGAATTTAATTTAAAGAGCATAACTGTAAGAGACATTAACCACATGTAAGAAATGAATGATTTTATATTTATTCTATTGATTTATGTATTTGCTTATTTAAAAGGCTTTACATGGAGAAGTCCATGGAATTATCTATTCTCATATGTGGCAACAGCATTTCACGCATGTTACATGTCTATTTCATGCAAACTGCTATTTTAAAAGTGTTGTTAAATGATTTGTAGGTGATGTCCTAAGTTTAGCCCCTTTCACACTGGCATGCTCTACCCAGGTCAGAACCAAGAAAGTAATCCAGCGAAGAAATCTGCCCGTCCTGTTTCTCCTCCATCTGACAATGCTGCTGAAGATTTCTATCAAGTCTCCAGCAATCTTTTTGCTTCAAGTTCCGCTCAACCAGCAGAACCAGCTGTGCCTGCTCCCATTCCTCCTTGCCACTCTAAACACATTAAACCTCAAGATGATTCCTCAGCACAACTTTTTTACAGGGATTGGGCCATCGACAAACTCCAGAAAGCTCTTTTCAAAAAAGGATTGCCCACTGAAGTAGGGAGTGATCAAGATTCTTTATCCATTTCATACTCCAATTCCATATTGGCCGAGCCTGTTTTTACCCCCAAGCTTCACTCTCTTCAGATCCCACTACTAAAACTCGGTTTTCAAATTCATCTGATCTTAAACCTCCATTTCTACAGCATCTGATTGCCATGATGCACTAAATAGCAGGATCACTTGCTTAGAACCAGCAACCATTACTACCTCACCAGTGGCATCAGTAGCAGAGCTCATCTCTCCCGTTGCTTCAGACACACCTACACCTGCTCTCGAGCTGCCCATCTTCACTCTAGCAACCACATCTAGATCAGGATTATTTTCTGCTTCAGTAGTTCATCGCCACTCTCTCTCTCTCCTCAACTGAGATGCAACATTATTTAAGGTAAATACGTTAATTTGGTTGCAATACTTATTGCAACTTCAGACTTTCTGGATCACAGGGTAGTTGAATATGGAGATTTGTCTGTTACTCACAAATCTCTGAATCCTCAGCTGTGTAAAAATCTTACTCTTGGAGAATTTGTGCTTGCATTTTCTGTTTTTTGCAATGTCCTTTCTGCAGTTTATGTCCACCGAAGACAGGAACTGGACTTATAATAAAGCTTTTTCAGTGAAAACAGCTTCTCTGTTAGCATTGGACAATACACTGATTGACTGTGCTCAACCCCATCCTGATCTCTTTAACCCTTTCAGGACCAAGCATTTTACAGTGAGATGCTCCCCCAGGACCAGATGTTTTTTGTCTGTAGTTGACTCTCTTCCTATAACAATTCACTAAACATCTAATTTTTACAGTAGCTTCTTTCAAATGGTGTCCTTTTTTCAGAGAACTCTGGGGAACACTTTAAAGTGCTTCAGAAACCATATCAACTTTTCGCTTTTTTTTAACACAATATTTATTTTTTTGTTTAAGTAATTTTTATTATGTATCCTTCTTAGAGATACATGTATACAAATGTGTTATTCTGTGACTCAAGGGACAATACAATACTTCCTGAAGGTTGTATGTTGAAAAATATTGATGTTATGGCAGATTACAAGACATTGTTTCACCTGAGTGATTGCAATGACATAATATACATTTATTCTCAGGGTCTTTATAAGCAATAATGGACAATACTCTTGATTTATTTTCTCAAAATAAATATTTATAAATAAAATAATAGTTACTCATTTCATTATTATCAGTAATAAGGAAAAAAAAAACATACCTGATACATTTAGTTCATGAAATAGTATATGCTTATATCCACTCGTTTTTTGATATTTATAAATGTTGTGAAACATAAATATTAAAACACAAGACAGAATAAATGTTCTAATATAATTATAAGTCAAATACATCATATTTACAGTGTTCCCCCATTTTTATTAGCACTAAACAAGTTTATGTGATGTTTTGTTTCTGCTTTTGTCTTTTCCTGGCTGCTGTAAACAGTCTCTGCCCTAAAGTCTCAGTCTAAATGCCCCTCTAGGATACTTCATACAAAAAAAAAAATAAGGTAGTGAATGTCAGTCCCACCCCTATCCACTGATATGTGCTTCAAGTCTGTACTGAAAAGCATGGTAGCCCTCTAAGTCATCAAAACAAAGTGATTTTCTATCGTGTTTACATGATTGCGTCCACTTCAGTATGATCATGTTAACACGATCCCAGTCCTTAAAGGGTTAATGGATTCTGCAGTGGTCTCTGTGGTAACACGTGCAGAGTTTGTGCTTCCACCACCCATTCTACCTCCTTGTGTCCAAAAGTAGCTTACTCTTCAGCCTCCTCACCAGCCTCACTTATTCTTCCCATGCTCTCAACAACATTCCTTTCTTCAGGAGTCATGCATCTGCAGTTTCTTCTATTCATTTTTCAGTTCTGTCTGCTTTTTCAACAAGCAAAGATTCTTATGGAAGACCCATCAAATAATCAGGTGGCAGACAGCTGTGCAATAATTTTAATTTCTCATTCTGCATTTTCAAGGATGCCGTTTTTTACATATGTGCAGTTTCACTGGCAATGCTTATTCATGTTCCAGCTGCCATCTTTCATTTAAATGCCATTCATCATTACTAATCACCTCTACCCCTATCAATATTTTGGTTCTATCAGATGCTCTTCAATATCACCCTGATAATTTTTTTGTTAATTATCTAATTTTTGGCCTTTTTACTGGTTTAAAATCCATCCCTCCTTCTTCTATGTTTTGTAAAAAAAACTCCAATCTGCTATAAATGAACCAGAAGTCATTGACTCTCACCAATCCCTCCCTCTCAAAGCTCTCTCTTCTCAGCAGATGGCATCCCAGTCTCAGAGGAGAAAACCATCGATCCATCCACCCCCCACGAGTTCCTAGGAATAACACTGGATACTATCCGATTTGAAGCCTGACTGCCTCCTGATAAACTGGAACGCATTCGCTCTCTCATTCAGTCCTTTGAGATCAACCATTTCATTTCTAAACAGAACCTTCTTTCACTCTTAGGACATTTCAATTTTACAATTCGTATCATTCCTCACGCTGAAGCCCGGAAAGACATTAGGATGCGGTGCTCTCTCCTACAGCATTTGAACAGACTTTCTCTGTTCTACAATGACTTCATTTCTACCCCACCACCTCTCACCATACTGATGCTTCTTCTATAGGTTTTGGTGGAATTTTTTTTAATCAATGGTTCTCAGATGTCTGGCCTCCAGAAATTAAAAATCTTCCTCCTCAGCTTAAATCTACAGCCTTACTGGAAGTATCCCCTATTGTCATTACTACCTATCTTTGGGACCCATTTTGACAGAAATAGGTCTTAATCTTTTGTGATAATCAATCTGTTGTTCATATTATTAATAAAGTCCATTACTCTTCCCCTCTAATTACTCAACTTTTATTTTGAAAGCCCAACACCTTCCAGGTATCACTGATAACACTGCTGATGCTCTTTCTCGTTTACAGATTGCTCAATTCAGATGTCTGGCTCCCTTTGCACTACATTTCCCTCTACCCATTCCTCCATTCAACGAACTGGTTTTCAACTGAATTCATACATTTGCAATCTTCTGTCTTCAGAATGATTGATTATGTGGCCGATGCCCTCACTCCTTCTACCTGGTCCTCCTATTCAACCTTCTGCGAGCAACATCACATCTCCCCTTCTCCTTTCAACCAGGATTTCATTCTTTCTTTTCTCGTTCATGCAAAACACAAGCTGCATCTCTTCCTGGGAACTATCAAAACTTATCTAGCTGGAATTCAATACCATTATCACCTTTTGTGCATTTCCTGTTCTCCTCTCTCATCTTTCCCTGCTATTCGCTTTCTATTGTGGTTAATGGCAAAAAGTTTCCCTCCTCCTTCTCCTTCCCGTTTCCGTATCCCTTCAGATATTCTCAATCATCTCATCTCAATTCTGCACCAAGGTTGCCTTTCTCCTTTTGATGTTCTAGTCATGGAATCCCTTTGTTTTTCTTCAACCTTTGGTTTTCTTCGCTGCTCTGAGTTTACTGTTCCCTCCCCCTCAAGTTTTCCATCCCTGGACTCTCATTCCTGATCTCCCTATATCCTTTTTCTTCTCATTTCTAAAACAGATAAGCTACGACAGGGGCAATTTGTTTAGCTGTGCAAACTCAACTCACTTCTTTATCCCATTATCTTTCCAGTTGCAACCCCTCTAACCCCATCCGATCCTCTCTTTTCCAACTTTAACAATGATATTATAACAGTAAAGTGGTTTTCTACTCCTCTTTCCTCACTCATTTCTAAAGCTGATCTTCTTCCCCAATTGTATTATCCCTGTTCATTCCATACAGGCGCAGCAACATCAGCAGCCAAAGTTAAAATCAACCGGTCCTTAATTATAAAATGGGATGTTGGTCTTCCTCTCCATAGGTTTCCTCTCCACCGAGCAGTTAGATTAGTATATTAAAAAAAAAAATTATCATTAACATTTTTAACTAACACAATGTTCTCTCTTCTTTGCATTGGTGGCTCAATCGGTCCTCTTTTGGGGGCAAGTGAAGTTCTCTTCACAACCTTAGAGGCCGACATCGTCATCTTACTCTCGGAGATGAAGGTTCCCGCTGGTCAGAGGGGACCTGCGGCCAAAACTTTTCTACTACATTTTATTTTCCATTCTCTTGCTTAAGCACCCAGTTGCCCATTTAAAATACACACATTTTTATTGTTATTATGAAAAACAGAAATATATTATTTAAATAGAACTTAAATAACAAAATAACAATTTGTTTACAATTGTAGCATTATAACAATATAAATCGCAGCATAACATACATTTTTTTCCCCAATGGCAGCACTGTAAAAGTATAAATAACATATAACTTTTTCAATTGCAGCATTATAATAACAGTGCACCAAATTATCATTGTGCAGTCATATCACTTTTTAGAAATTATTTTTTGTGTTATAGATTACGAAGCAGACGCCCTTCAAACTCACATCAGAAAACGATGTTCGCTGAAAGAGAAGATGACCGCCAATGATACTTGAGGAGGAGGTCCCGAGCTGAATTGCAGTGTGTAACCGGTGTGTATGGTGGCGAGCACCCAGGTGTTTGAGGTGCAACTGCGCCAGTAGTGCAGATGATGTGGCCGCAAGCCTACAGGATCCCTGCTGGGGCTGCTGAGGCTGGGGCGGAGGCTGCCTTGGAGGCTGCCTGGAGTGGTTCTACTGGAACTGTCTCCGTGGGCACTGGTGTGCTGGGGTTCCATGTCCGGCATTCCCCCATCATTGCTGCTGGCTCCTTGCTGTGGAGGCCTGGAGGCGGTACCTCAGGTCACTCCGTCGTGCCATTAGGGCATTCAGGATCTTTGTACAGGCCTCCCACAGGGGGGCTCTCACTAGGGACCCCGTGGTGGAGTCCACCGGACGGAATTGCACGACCCCTACCGCCTCTGCTCCCTCCATGGAGGCAAGTTCGGCTGCACTGTGCGCTGAGGCTGGGTGTTGTCAAGATTATTTGACTTCCTTCAGGAAATCCGGGAACGCTGGAAAAGGCTGGGAGGTCGCAGTCTGCGCTGGTCTGAAAACAGACCTGCACTGCTCAGAACTTGCCTTCCAGGGTACCTGGAGGAAGTTGGCGGCCCTTTCCATCAGTGCCCGAACCAAGTTCGATGGCACTGGAATCTCAGGCTCCGAGGTGAGCTACATGAGACAGATCTGGCTCCTGAGTCTCCGTCTGCAAGAAGGACTCCTCTATCCCAGGAAGCTGCCAGTGCTTGTGCATCCTGTTCCTCCTCGCTTATCACCACCTCCTGTTGGTCAACCTCTGCAGCAACCACTGGCGAAGCTAGAGCAGACGCAGGGAGGACCTGCTGCATACTCAAGTGTTTGAGTATTTGGGCCATTTGGCCCTTTAACTCTGCAATATCAGTCTCCTGGTCTTCATTTCTAGATCGCTTCCTGACCCTCGAGGGAGATCTATATCGATTGCTGGGGCACCATGGAACCTGCACACAAGAAATAATCTGCATATGACTGGGATGGTGGGGAGGGGAGACCTGGGATTGGCTGCAGGGTTCTCGTTTGAAAAAAGTGGCATTCTTTTTTGCAGCGTATTCTCCATGGACCCAGCGCAAAAAGAGCAGGAAGGCCTGCTCGATGCCCAGACACCTCACCCACAGGGTGTATTTGTCCTGCGGAGGCAATTTCCTCCTGCAGGACGCGCATGGGTGGAAAGTCGACATTGTAGTCAGGATGCTTAGCTCTGGAGCATCGACGGGGCCGAAGCACAGAGGCGTTGATCTGTGTAGCACCAAGGCACTGAAAAACCCAGAGGGGATAGTGTGTGCTGGGTGAAGCGCCACAGATGTTGAAGAAGTTTTTTTTTTTATTTGCGTATCGTTAGCTCAGCCTTCAGTTGCCGAGTTTTTGATTCCAGGGAAGTGGCAAGCCTACTTCCAGCAATGAATTGCAAGGGAACTCACAAAAACTTGAAGAAGGACTTCTAAAGAGTCAATCACAACTGGCAAGGTTAAAGTAATACTCACTTTACCTACCGGTCTGTGAAAGGCAAAAGAGACTGATATCTTCTCAGTAACTATTTATTACCTCGGTGAGGTGGGACTGAGGAAGACACTCTGCGGAGGGGCCTATCAGCAGCTTTGATGAAAATGCTCAGCGAATACTTGACATATCCCAAAAGTATCATTGGCAGTCATCTTAGAATTGAAAGAGCACAGCGCGTGGTTTTCACTAACTACTTTGCAGAATAATTTTTTTTTTCTATGGGTAAATAGCGGGACTTTCTTCCTATGCATCAGGATGCGGGACATTTGCTAGGAAATCTGGACTGTCCCGACCATATAGGGACCATTGGCATGTATGCACTAGAGGTAATTTTTCAACCCAAGGGGAACTGTTTTTCTCTACAAAGCGAAACTGATGACAATATCTCCTTTATTAAACTCTTATTAATTAAACCCTTTAAAAATTATATATTCATCCAAAGAAATTGGTGATGCAGTAAATGGTCTGCCATTTTGTTTATTGTAGGGTGGTGACAGACAACTTGACAGAAGACAGCAACAGCTTTCTGATCATGTGACCTATAACCCAAGGCTGCTACACAAGGTGCATTCTATATTAAAAATTATGGCAACCTTTTAAAATACTGTACAGTACAGAAAAAAATTATAACCATATGGGCATACCTTTGTTAACTGACAGTGAACTGGACTTTGATAAATTACTTAATAAAATATTTCACCAGCATAAATCCATCAAGGGCACACTGGAAATAAAATTCATACTTTTTAAGCAATTACATCTAAGTTTTTTACCAAGTAAAAAATATACAATTACAATTAAATATACTTAAATTCAATAATAATTGTGATCTAATACTAATGTATAATCAAATGTAGCCATAGTAATTACAAGCTGCATTCATTGCATTTTCGAAGTGTCTCCTCAGCTTTCTTACATTAACCAAAGGTAAGGTTTTTAATTTTCTATCCACCACATTACACTAATAGGCCTTGCATAGCTAAAGGCTTTTTACCAACACACATTTTGATCTTTGAAGGCTTAAAGTACAAGGCTTAGAATAATATTAATTAAAACAATTAGAACATTTGAACATGTTTCTAAAATTCAGTATTAATGGCATATTTTGAAGTAATCAGGGTGAAGCAGCTCCTTTTTTATATACCACATTATAGTAGGCCACACAGTTATATTTTTTTGGATATGTTGTTTCCATATTGATCCATATTGAGCATTCCTTTTAATTTACCATAACCTCTGGTTGATACTAGGTAGCTACAGGAACCTGTCTATAGGGTTAACATACTTTAGTGGCAAGTAAGTTTAAAGTGGGGAATGGCAAGGTTAAAGCTTACTGTTTCCATACAGCTAAAGCTGTATGCAAAAAATAAAATATTAATATAAACATTTTAAAAAATCATGGTAAACTGCAAGATTATTGTGGACATTTACTATGGTAAACTTTTATTTGAGGAAGTTGCAGATAGCATTCGTAATATCCATTTGCTGTATTTAGTAGCAGGAGCATCCTTGTTTAGTTCAGAGTGGCAGAGAGACAGGAGGGCTACAGTAGGGAGCAGGCTTGAGTGCCTTTAGGGGATGTGCACAAGCTGCTACAAGACCAACAAGATCTGTTTTCCGAATAACCAGATTGCACAGAAGAGTAAGCTATGGAAGCAGGTATTATACTAGCATGGGTGGCATATAAGAGGCTTGGGAAGGCTACTGACTTAATAGCCGGTATTAATAATTGATTTAAATTGTAGTGAAGTGATGGTGTTTGAAACTGTAGGACTGCAGAACAGGTTAACGGATTTAAAGTGTATTTTGCGGGGGGTGGGGGGTTATCATTGAAACGGATGTAGCAGTATTTATTAAGCAATATATATATATATATATATATATATATATATATATATATATATATATATATATATATTACATTTTATAGGCCAGTAAAATGTGATTAATGTGGATCACGGACCACGCCTACGACATGACTTTTGACAATGTCACTGTTACAGTGCACACTGAAAAGTTTTCCCTTTCTCAAGAGTCAGAGATACAGGCCCGGATGACCAAACACTCTATTTTTTTTATTAATTTTGTAATTATTATTAATATTATTATAATATTAATATTATTATATATTAATATTATATATTGTACGTGCTTGAAGTTGTACAGGATCGTAGCACGTACGGAAATGCCTTATCAGGGATATATATATATATATAGATAATGTCGATATATATATATATTATATTATATATATATATATATATATATATACAACACATTAGTTTCCAAAGGATATTTTGGAGTTACTATAAAACCTATAATTTATTATTTATATATATAAAACTGCACGTGAGTTCCATGGCGTAGGTACCGCATCAAACTGACTCGTTGCTTGCTTCTAAATAGGGTGCGATATTCAAATTTATTTAGCGGCACGTCTATTAGTGACACTAATAATATATATATATATATATATATATATATATATATATATATAATATATATATATATATATATATATACACACACACACACACACACACACACACACACCCATATTAGACAGTAATAAAGTGGCAGAGAGACAGGAGAGCTTCAATAGGGAGCAGGCTTGAGTGCCTTTAGGGGATGTGCACAAGCTGCTACAAGACCAACTAGGTCTGTTTTCCGAATAACCAGATTGCACAGAAGGGTAAGCTATGGAAGGAGGTATTATACTACCATGGGCGGCGTATAAGAGGCTTAAATTGCCTCTTATACGCCCAAATCCACACAAGAAATTGTTCTGACCAACACAAAAAATATTTGTGAGAGATGATCGATTTGTTTCCCGCAAGCGCGCAAAGCAGGACTAACGAACATATTTCTAATTTTCTTACTGCGCAACCAGAGGCGACAATGCTTGGTTGGTTTATCGTCCATTCTTCCCGCCGATCTGAGCGTCCCATGCCGTTGCAGGAGGCAGAAGATGAAAACTGAATCATTTTCGCTCATTCGCTTGCCTGGAACGACCTCATTACAATTTCTACATTTATTTGAATTGCTGTTATCTATATAAACAGCTTGATCCGAATCTGATTTCATGCACCACCGTTTTGTGAGAATTTGATAACTGTGACGCTATAGTCAGAACCTACTTCCTTCGACTGTTTGAACAAATTACATCTTTCAGAGCACTATTTGTGGTGCCAGACTACAAATGTTTCAGAGGTTTTTTCTTTAGATTTTTCCAGTTCTTCACGCCATTGATCGGTGAAAGCAGGGTCTTTTGAACTTCTGAAAAAGTGTCTGCAAGGAAAGCAGAAAACCGCATTTGCCTGCTTACTGTACTCTTATTATGAAAACGTATTTTAATATTCTGATGAAAATGAATACTTTTGCTTACCAAATACAGTTTTGAGATACACAGGTAAACAAGGCTGTGACGGTCCTGTTGCAGTACCATTCGAGGAGACAATGCTTGGCAGATTTAACGTCCATTGTTCCCGCTGATCTGAGCCCCATATGGATATTCAACAGTTTACTGTAAGTTAAATAAGTGCAGTTATTTATTTTACAGATATATCTTATGAAATACGCTGAATGCCTCTTGATTGTAAGTATGATAGCAATTGCATGTTTAGAAGCTTAATAGTCAGTATTAATAATTGATTTAAATTGTAGTGAAATGATGGTGTTTGAAACTGTAGGACTGCAGAACAGTTTAACGGATTTAAAGTATATTTTGCGGGGGGGGAGGGGGAATCACTGTCCCCTCCCCCATCAGTGACTTTACCTACGTCGTCATAAATACACTGAAGAGTTTATGTGGACTTGTCAAAAGAGTCAGAGATACAGACCGAATGTCCAAACAACTCTAGGTTTTTATTTTTTTTTGTAAAAATAAAAAAATAATTATATTATTATTATATAATAATTATAATAATAATTATATTATTATTATAATCTAATAATATTATAATACGTGCTTGAACTTGTACAGGATCGTAGACATCTGGCCTTTCCAGGGGAAAAAAAAAAAAAAAATATATATATATATATACTTCTCACGTGCACGTTTAATTATATATTATTTAAATAATAAAAAATATATTTATTTGGAAGTACTTATGTGTGGGTATATATATATATATATATATTATATATATATTATATATCTATATATATATTATATATATATATATATTTGATATATATATATATATGGGTGTTGGGTGTTTAAAACTAAATATATATATATATATATATATTATATATATATTATATATATATATATATATATATACACTGTATTTAGACATTAATAAATTAAAGAGAAACATAAAAAAAGGATTGTGCCAGTTTTTTTTCCTATTTACGGTCAATTGCGATGTTGTTAATGTTTTATAAACAGGAATTTGTTCACTGTTACCGTGAATTGTCCAATAACCAAAATATTTACACAAAATATGTTACGAATGTACATAACATGAAAACAAGTACCGTTACCCTATGATACAAACGATTACATCACTAATTTTTGATATTGATTATATATATATCTATATATTATATATATATATATATATATATATATATATATATATATATATATATTTTAAACAAAAACATATACTTGTATTTTATTTTGATACAGGACGAACTGAACACAGTTGCCCACTTTTGGAACACCCATCCCATTCGTGCTCAGCGAAACTGAAGTAAACCTCACGCTCGATGAGATTTTGAATTGTGAAGAATGCCTCACAAGGAGAAACTATCCCTGCGACAAAACAGTGTTTGAACTGTGCTGCCTTTTGATGGTTGATAGTGGACTCGATCCACCAGGTGATATAGACAAGCCACACATCTCTACATAACTTCGAAAGAGGAAATATGGAATTTGCTGTAATTTTCCCCATTTTTGGTCTTTATTCATTTAAATGTAATTTTTTTTTTTGTGCAGTTTTTTTATACCTAAGTTTGAATCACCAATGAGAGCCAGAATTTCAGAGACTTGTGCTGCTAAAATGATGGCCTCTTTCCACACTGCAATGCAGAATGGGGACAGGGTAGTTTAATGGGTTTTTCGATAGGCTAATAGTTGTCAGAAATTATTGGTTTAAAATAGTTAATGAATTAGATAGACCTCTTTACATACTTTGTAAAAGATCAGTGGACAGAAATATCAGCTGTTCTCTCAGACGTTAAGGTGTCAAGCTAAACAGTAATGAGTGGCGATTTAATTTGTTGATTCCTTTTTTAAACGATTGTGAAAATGACATTTTTCTTAATGTTTTTTACTATTTAATGTTAACAAACGTGAAAAATGTACTTTTGTAAATCTCAGATTACATTAAAACAAAAGATGTATCCAATCAATGTGTTAGCTTGAGTAGAACATTTGTTTCCAATATATAGCTATCGCAGGGCAATAACTCTCAGTTTAATATAGACATAGGTATAAACAGATTAGATTTGACAAATAAAGAGAGACAATGTTATTTTCAGCTACACTTTTATTTATTGAGAAACGCCAAAGTACACTTTGAAATCTGAAGGGAGGATTTTTATTACAGAAAATGTATACCACTTTTTTTCACTTTGAAATATATATATTATATATATATATATATATATATATTATTATATATATATATAATATATATATATACACACACACACACACACACACACACACACACACACACACACACACACACCTATAGACCTATAGACATCACCAGACGCTGGGTATCTTCCCTGGTGATGCTCTGCCAGGCCTGTACTGCAGCCATCTCCAGTTCCTGCTTGTTTCGGGGGGGGGTTTGCTTTCAGTCTTGTCTTCAGCATGTGAAGTGCATGCTCAATTGGATTCAGATTGGGTGAATAACTTGGCCAGTCAAGAATTTTCCACTTTTTGGCCCTGAAAAACTCCTTGGTTGCTATGGTAGTGTGTTTGGGGTCATTGTCCTGCTGTATGATGACACACCATCCAATGAGCAGTCATATCATCAATGAAGACAGTTAAGCCAGTTGCAGCATGCAGCCATACATGCCCAAGCCATAACACTACCTCTACCATGTTTCACGGATGAGGTGGTATACTTTGGATCATGGGAGTTCCTTTTTTCTCCTCACTTTCCTCTTTCTTTCACTCTGGTACAGGTTAATCATTGTCTCATCTGTCCATAAGACTTTGTTCCAGAACTCTACAGGCTCTTTTAGGTACTTTTTTTTTTATCAAACTGTAACCTGGTCGTTGTGTTCTTGAACTCACTAGTGGTTTGCATCTTGTGGTGTACCCTCTGAAGTTCTGCTGGTGTGCTCTTCTGCATATGGTAGTCTTTGAGTGTTCCTGATCTGTTGGACTGTTGTTAGGGGGTTTTTCTTCACCATTGAAAGTATTCTTCGGTCATCCACTATAGTGGTCTTCCTTGGTCTACCAAGTCGTTTGCCATTGCTCAGCTCACCAGTGCTTTTCTTCTTCTTAATGATGTACCAAACAGTTGATTTTGACACGCCTAATGTTTTGGCTATGTCTCAGATCGATTTATTCAGATTTTTCTGCCTCATGTTGGCCAGCTTTACTTGCATTGACACTTCTTTGGTCCTCATATTGTCAGACACCAGCAACAGACAACAGGCAAATGCAAAGCCTAGAATCAAGACTAGACATTGACAGCTGTCTTGTGCATGCAGTAACGACGCAAAAAACACACCTCCAAATACTTTTGGTACCCTAAACATGCTGTAATTTTTAAAAGGTTCATCCGATATGGATGAAAATACCCTCAAATTAAAGCTGACAGTCTACACTTTAACTCTATAGTCATTGTATCATTTAAAAAAAACATGTCTGTAAGTTACTAAATGCTTATGGCAGAGAAAATGAATGATAAGTATATTATTACCTTTGAATATTCTAAAAATAAGAACATTGCAGATTACCTTTTTTAATAAAATAAAAGCATCATAAGGCACATAATAAGCCCTTATTCCCACAGCTGTACCTAATTAAGACTTAAATGTGATTAATTAAACATCGTCCATTTTCAAGAAAAATTCTACTTTCCTTTAAAGAAAAGGAATATATAATGAAATGTTTACTAAATAAATGTTTTGCTGACTACTATTGTTTGAATCCATGTGAACAGGACCCAGAATAGCAACACAAATCTAGGTGACTTAAATCACAACAACTGTCATCATTAAAACACAAAATATTTGTGTTGTACAAATAACCTACAGAATCCTTGAACCAGAGTGAAAAAGTGTACCTTACAATGAACTGAAATGTAGTCTACATGGTTTCACAGACCCCAATTGGCACTAATCTTGAGTTACTTTACCTAAAATAACATGAGGTAGTGCAAGATTAGGGGTCTGTGTAACCAGACGTATCTGTTTGTGTTTCTCGCTTTTAACATGTAGATGGCTTATATTTTCAGTCAAGTAAAGTGTTATATCCAATCCCATTTAAAACTGAGAACAATGTATGTAGAATAAAATACATTATAGTACATTGTTCTACGGAAGGCCATCATAATTTAACCATACCATGTATTTAACACCTGTCTTTCTTAAATTGGAATAGATTTGTTCTGAGGTGGACTGTTAATGTAATGAGATGTAAGTACACATGAGAACCGACGACAGTGGTGCACAACTCTGGACCTCGAGAGCCATTCCAGTTCAGACCTTTATTCCAAGCAGGTCCTAAATTAGTTAATTATACCTGTTAGGGGTCAATGAACTCATTCAGGAACTGACTGAAACAAAAAACCCTGACTGGAATGGATCTCAAGGGCCAGAGTTGTGCTCCACCGACCTACGGTATCACATATAGATGATACAGGTACATTAGTCTTTTGCAGTCTATGGTTCAGGGGTTCTGTAAAAATCCATCCTGTATGTATAACTGTTTTCCCATGCACAGATGAAGAATTCCACATAACAAAGATAACAATGGGGAATGTTGATTCACTATGCAGATGAGCAAACCAACTCACATGTATGTACTGTAGCATCACCATATCTATCTCCTCAAAGAAGATTTATCCAGGTATAGGCTTTCTGAATTCCAAGTAAAGTTCTCAGAAAAAGTGCACACAAGTCTCTGCATATCTAGTTTATAAATGGAACATCCCACCTTAATTAAAGCATTCACACTATGTCCATTCTGTGACAGTCACCATCCAAAATATTCAGGAATTCACTTCTAAATTCTGGATTGGAATTATAGGTGCATGGCACCTCTAAAAGTGGTCCACAGGTGTGTGCAATCGGCCTTCGCTCCAGACCTCTCAGAGTAGTAAATTGCACTTCAATTTTCTCAACACACATTATATCTGCTCCCGTCACAAAGCGCAAGAATTTCTGGAGTCAAGATGAACTGCTTTAATAAATTAAATGTCTTGTTCTGGGCTGCATTCTGAACCTTGGCTTCAATAAGTTTTAGTACTGTTTTTACGGTGGCCTTCTTGGCCTCATACAATGCTACTATAGCTGAAACATCTGGTAGAAACATTTGCAGAGTGCTGCAGATTATATTGGACATAATGTCCAAGGCATATTTTGGTTCTTGTATCAGCTGTTTATGGGCTACTTGCAGAATTGTGCCCTTCATGTCATCGAGAGATGGAACTGTGTGACAACCCATTATAGACAGAATTTGTAGCAACTCATCATGATCATCGTCTCCGATGCCACCATTCATTGCTGCAGATAGTACATCTTTCTCAAATGAAGCAATATAGCTCAAAAAGGAACACAATCAATATTTTGGGAGATGATGCAAGTGAGAGTTGAATTGGAAAATAGGAATGGTCTATGTATCCCTTAATTAGTATTTTTCCCAAGGATTGCCATTCCTCTTTGCCATATTCTGGACACAGTGCTGGAACATGTCCCAACTCTACTTCAGCGCAGTTCTGCATAAACGCGGCCCAAAAAGCAGCATATGTATCCCGTGAGACACCAGATGCATCAGCACCTGCTTCATCAGCAAAGGATATTATCAGAGAAGCATTCAAAATGCTTGAATCTTTAAACGCTGCTATAATATCTTGAACTATGATTACCCTGTGTAAAGTCATGTAGTACACATCTGACAGCTGCAGTGGAGGTGAGCTGGGTGCAGGTGTTGAGTTTGTTGGCAGTGGGTTCACCTGTTGCAGAGCAGAGCTGGGTGCAAGTGTTGAGAAGGTGATGAAGGTCATTAATTGTTCTTATCTTACAGGTGAGTTTGGTGGTCTGTGTTCAGGTGTAGAACAATATGGTTATTGATTTCAAGCATTGGCTTAAGGGAAGTAGGTACTGGTTGGTATACATTGGGAATGCTTGGTGTCACCCAAGGCACAGTGTCATCACACACTTCACTTTCAACATACAATGGATACAACTCTACCTCCGAATCAGAAGAAAATATAGAGCTTGCAAAAGCAGATGTTATAATGTTTCTAGAGCTGCAGAGGCTAAGGTCACATTCAGTGGCAGTAGAATCAGTTAGAAAACAGTGACTGGCAGGCATTTCTTTCAGTGAATCACTTCTTACATTTCTGGAAGAATTTGAGGTACATGTTTCAGATACTGGGTGCATGCTGACTTTTTTTGGAAGATGAACTTGTGCAGACTCAGCAGCACTGAAAGGCACAGTGCAGTCTACAGTACTTGACCTTTCTTCTGGGACATTGTCTACCACTTGCACAGTTGTTTCAACTCTATTTTGATCCAGAGACGCTAAGTAGAAACGAACAATCCCCATTTTAACTTTTTCATACACATCCCCTACTGTCACACCAATTGGCAACACATTTTCTTTAAAATCCCAGATTTTAAAAATTAACTCTTTTTCATTCCCTTTTTTTGAGTGTCAATCAGGAAAAAAACAGATCTTTCCCAATCTTTAACAACCCTCACATTCCATGTTCTTTGGGAGAGAGAGTTTTCTAGTACCACTCCCACCACGAACACAGACTTGTCTCCCATTATTTATCTGGCCAAACTCTATTTTCCTGTTGCTTTTTGCAGGGTATTTGTTTCCAAACATTGATTTCCCTACTTTGTGTTGTGAGTGATTTTCATCATCACTAGAACTCACTGCTGATGATTGCTTTAACTTCATTTTTTTGCTGAGTTTTTCAAGAAGCACGTTTTTCCTCACATGGTTGGTGTTGTTTCCATCGTGTGAATTACTGCCAGCTTGTTTTGTGCAATAACTTTTCAAAGCCAGTCTATCCCCTAGAGCAGGCAAGTACCTCACTAAAGTTTCATCATCCATCAGACAGTGCCACGTTTGTTGTTTTTTGTTGTTGTAATTTTTCATATTAAATCTAAATATTGCATAGAAAAGAACTACTAATTTGTATTTAGTATACAGAGGTTGTCTCAAAAAATGTATAGACAATTTAATTGTTTGAAATACAGACCTGTTATAAGTTACGATGTTACAATGTACACTACTGTAGATGTTCAAAGTGTCCACCATTGACATCGAGGCACTTATTATAGCGGTCAGCAACAGAGCGACACACCTGTGCAAATGTATCAGGTGAGATGGCAGCGTAGGAATCAACAACTCTCAGGCACATGGCATTACTGTACAAGAATCAGAACTGTCAAGCAATATCTCTCAATTCTTGAAGATTGAATTGTGTATAATTTTGTTTTGAGACATGCTGTATTTAGGCAACTTGTGAAGCAAATATTAACACTTTTTCTCCCATATTAATGTTTTTAAACAAAGATGCCCTCGCACTGAAGCACATCGCCGATATCACTGTACAAAAGAGTCGGCTCCTTTACAAGGAGCATATATCAGGTTTATGTCATTGTGTGTGATTATGTCACCTACCAGCCCTGCTGCTGTCTTCACCGTGCACGCTACTATATATATATATATATATATATATATATATATATATATATATATATATATATATATATATATATATATATATATATATACAGTGGCTTGCAAAAGTATTCAGACCCCTGACTAATTCTCTCATATTACTGAATTACAAATGGTACATTGAAATTTCGTTCTGTTCAATATTTTATTTTAAAACACTTAAACTCAAAATCAATTATTGTAAGGTGACATTGGTTTTATGTTGGGAAATATTTTTAAGAAAAATAAAAAAACTGAAATATCTTGCTTGCATAAGTATTCAACCCCCACACATTAATATTTGGTAGAGCCACCTTTCGCTGCAATAACAGCTTTAAGTCTTTTGGGGTAAGTATGTACCAGCTTTGCACACAGTGTCGGAGTGATTTTGGCCCATTCTTCTTGGCAGATTTGCTCCAGGTTGTTCAGGTTGGTTGGACGACACTTGTGGACCACAATTTTCAAATAGTGCCACAGATTCTCAATGGGATTGAGATCAGGACTTTGACTGGGCCACTGTAGGACATTCACCTTTTTGTTCTTGAGTCACTCCAATGTTGCTTTGGCCTTCTGCTTGGGATCATTGTCCTGCTAAAAGGTGAATTTCATCCCAAGATTCAGTTTTTTAGCAAACTGAAGCAGATTCTCTTGCAGTATTTTCCTGTATTTTGCTCCATCCATTCTTCCTTCAATTGTAACAAGATGCCCAGTCCCTGCTGATGAGAAGCATCCCCACAGTATCATGCTGCCACCACCATACTTCACTGTAGGGATAGTGTGTCTTGAGGCATGGGCAGTGTTAGGTTTGCGCCACACATAGCGCTTTGAGTTTTGGCCAAAAAGCTCTATCCTGGTCTCATGTGACCACGAAACCTTTTCCCACATCGCAGCTGGGTCAATCTCATGCTTTCTGGCAAACTCCAGACATGCTTTCAGATGGTACTTTTTGAGTAATGGCTTCTTTCTTGCCACCCTCCCATACAGGCCAGTGTTATGCAGAGCTCTTGATATGGTTGACTGGTGCACCATTACTCCACTCCCAGCCACTGAACTCTGTAGCTCCTTCAAAGTGATTGTTGGCCTCTCTGTGGCTTTTCTCACAAGTCTCCTTCTTGTTTGAGTGCTGAGTTTTGAGGGATGGCCTTTTCTTGGCAGTGCCTGGGTGGTGTGATGCAGCTTCCACTTCCTGATTATTGATCCAACTGTGCTCACTGGGATATCCAAACACTTGGATATTATTTTGTACCCTTTCCCTAATCTATGCATTTGTATTACTTTATCTCTAACTTCTGTAGAATGCTCTTTGGTCTTCATTTTCCTTCAGATTCACAGCCTTACCAATGATCCTTCAACAGTGGGGTTTTTATCCAGAAAATGTGACAGCAACTTTAATGGCTCACAGGTGGAGGCCAATGGTAAAGTAACTGTGTCCTCGTTAGGGCAATTTCTTTCATCAGTGCAAACTGGGAGCTTCCACAGCACAGGGGCTGAATACTTATGCAAGCAAGATATTTAAGTTTTTTCTATTTTTCTTGAAAATATTTCCCAACATAAAACCAATGTCACCTTACAATAATTGACTGAGTTTCAGTGTTTAAAAATAAAATATCAAACAGAACGAAATTTCAATGTACCATTTGTAATTCGGTAATATGAGAGAATTGGTCAGGGGTCTGAATACTTTTGCAAGCCACTGTGTGTATGTATGTGTATATATATATATATATATATATATATATATATATATATATATATATATATATATATATATATATATATATATATATATAAAAACACGGCTTGGAAAAATAACGACCTCTGATTGGTTAAACAGCATCACATGACCGGCGTGTGTGTGTGTGTGTGTGTGTGTGTGTGTGTGTGTGTGTGTGTGTGTGTGTGTGTGTGTATATATATATATCCGTATAGCTTGTACAACACCAGCTTTCTGAGTGAAGATTGTATGCCAGTGCAAGAAATTCAACTTAGGACCAGTATTCAGTCTCCATTTTTATAACGCTGAGCTGGACTAAACACTAACTAACTGTTGAAGTTTTAACATCTCTGATGACAGCGAGTTTAAAACCAGCAGTAATGTGTTCATGTCAGTCAGGAAAACTCTTAGAAAAGCAGATAATGACAAGGCCAGACACGACCCTCCGAGAAAACTGAGGTATTGTCTCCTGACACCGCGGTTGGATTGGTGCGTAAAGTCTGGTTCGATCGTCAACTTAATCTGGCACGACTTGGACGCGAGGGTGTCCGACAACTAACAAAAACATATTTTGAGATCCAAAAGAATTGAAGCGTGCTAGAACATGTGTAAACGTTACAGTAAATGCTTGCATATAACGAGTTAACAAACACACTTCAAGATCTGGCTTCAGTCTATCAGCTGCTCTCCTTGCTTCCTTATTGTAATTTGTATTTGAATCCGGTTTACCACTTATATTTGTGTCCGTTATTCTGACTATTTTTCAAACTCAACACAATGAATGAAACTTAATATTCAGACTCACTAGTAACAGAGTAATAAAAAAAATGCAAGTCTTAATTTTATATATATATATATATATATATATATATATATATATATATATATATATATATATATATATATATATATATATATAATGTATGAATGAAAAAATAATTAAAATAAATGTTATCTGCAGTGTTGTGTTTGCAGTATGTTGAAGCTTAAAGTGTGTGCCTGATTTAAAAAGTAAGTGGAACGACAATATTGGAGTTCTATAATGCCATTAATAAAGTGTGGTTTTTCAGCAAGCTTAAATAGTGGGGAGATGTGATCCCATAAAACACACTCTTTGTTTGACTGGCCTCAGTGCTTAGTCAAACAAACACATACATAAAAATGAGTCATTAACGTAAATAATAAAATTAGTAAACCCCATGAACACAATTACAGGCTTCTGTGTGGTATGGCCTGTGATGTTACTGTTGCTGGGTTTAGCTTTAGATTCATTGTGCAACTGTTGTCATGTCTAACTTTACAAAGTCACTTTGCAGCTGTCTCTGCAAACAGTGCTCACATTAGGTGTAAAGCTCTTTAGTGAAAGCAAAGCTTACAGGAGCCCAGGCCACTTGTACGACATTTTCTTAAAGCTAGACAAAGGTAAATGGAAAGAAAAATCTACATGCTGCCACAGTGCAAGGACACCTGAAAATCTAGGAGCCTTTTTTAAAAATAATTTTCTCAAAAGTTTCTTCTCATATATACATAGTGTAACAGTGCTCGGAAGAAATGACTGGAACGAGAACATGGCAGGTATAACCCTTTTTAATGTCATACTGGTTTACATGCCTGCCCACTCTAATAGCGTTCCAGACTGAACTCACAACTACCTAACTGTGCTCAGATGAACCCCAAGCGTGTCTGACTAATCGTTTCCTTATCCCACCCACTTGGGAGTCAACCTCTTATCACAGCCCAAATAAAACCTGCAAAAAACACCCATAGTTCCCTCACCTATCAATCAATACCCTGTAATGTGCTATAGGTCTGCTTTCCCTATAAGCCCTATGGGGGTGATAGCATGTTACACTAGGTTTTTGTTTACTACTAGGTTCAGCTCAGAGGTAACTTTAGTCGACTATAATTAGGGTTTCTGTTTTTCGTTTTTCATTAATTTCATTTTTCGGTGTTTTTTTTTAATGTAAAGTTTTATGTAAGTTTTATGTTAATCTCTTTTTTGGGGGTGTTCAATTGTTATATGATGTATGAAATTATTGTTTTGGTTACTTTCCAAAATTCGTGGGCATTTTTTTTTTTCTGTCACAAAATGTATAGTAACTCAATATTACTTGCGCACTTCAATTGTACCCTTTTTCCTTTGCTGTCTTCCACAACACAATCCTTATGGTCATAGGCATATTCTTCCGGGGTTTTTGCGTGTTTAGGCATTTCTATCTTTTCACCACAATTTTTGTTTTATATTCCACAAGCATGTAAATACTCCCTGTCAAACTGTAAGCTTTAAATCTCGCAATCATGTTACAATCTTCCAATAGAAATGTCGAGATTTGCTGTCTCTCAGTAGTTGTGGTGGGTTTAAAGTATTCATAGCAAATCAATGCGAGATATAAGTCAGGAAGGAGGGACATTGCCCAAATGCACTGGGAAAGGTTTTTTTTTGGGGTGGGGTTTAATAGGTTACTTTATTTTATTTTTTTGACGGGTAAAGGGGTTGAGTCAACACAATTTCAGTAACCATTTCCAGTGATTTTCCAGTGTTTATTGGATATGCACCAATTTAATTATTATTATTATTATATTATTATTATTATTATTATTATTATTATTATTATTATTATTATTATTATTATTTTGTACTGGGGGTGTTTTCTTGGTTCTTATTAGTTAAAACCAAAAATCAGAAGCTCTAAATATAATGGTATCCTTATGGTGAAAATGGTGAACTTGTTCTATTCACTGTGGGTACAGTAGATGTTTGCAAGAGCTCCTCAGTGGAGTAGAATTTGACTTTCTGAAGTTTAGTTACAAGTTAATTAATTAATTACAAGTCAATTTGTTCCAGCAACATGAGATTTATGGACTACAATTAGAAAAATGTTGCCACACAGATCAAAAACATACCTGAAACCATACCCTTCTCTTAACTTTTTAACCTGTGAATATAGAAATTTTACAATTAATTCCTGTTCATTTTTTATTAATATTAAGGGATTAATATGTAAAAATGTGGAATTGACTACCCATTACTTTTATATTTAACAGGAATGGAATAGGTACACTATTTCATTACTGACTGAATTTAATTAAATATTGAAGCCATTATCGGTGCAAGTATATGTTATCTAAAGTTACCTTGTCTTGTAGTTACATGGCTTAAATTGCAGGCATCAAACTGAAGTTTCATGTGTCAAAATGTCAAACTCCTCTGTATTTCAGTCAGGACAACTCTTGCCATTTAAAAACATCAGTTTGTTACAGACATATAGACATTTCACATGTATAACAGTATTTTGACTTGCGGTATGTGTGCTGCCACAATACGTAAACTGTCCGGCAATGAGGGTCAGGTAAACACTCGACAAACAACCACCAATTGATTGATGGCTGACATACATGTGGGAGTTATTTCCTGAGTCTAATCGATCTCAACTTGCCCTAAGTGGATAAGCCTAGAGTAGTTGGCAGGGTAGAAGCTTGTACAAAGCATGAATGAGAATGTTGGCTGTCACTATGTATGTGGACGTGGCCACCTTCATAGAAAACAGCATTACTAATTAAGTGGTCATGTCCTGTATACAATAGCATATTTTCATTTAAAGTTTTAATTTATGTATATTCTATTTGTCATCAACATTGGTCTCACTGGCGGCATTTACATGCACAAGTCATGATAGTTTTCCTCATGACCTGTTTGCCATACTTTTCAGGAAATGCGTTGCTGTGCAGTTCTGATTTAGGAAAAAAATCGTCCGTACCAATGCAGATTACTCAATTCAGATTCATTTAGGGGAGGGGATATTTAAATGTCAGTGTCTGCCTAGTAATTAGGAAAAGAACGACTCTGAATATCGTGAGGAGAACTTCATGCGTTGCCATGAAGATACAAACATTTAACAAGAGAAATTAATTAACGTATTGTCGCGCACATTCTGAATTACGACGCACATTAGCTACTTGCTTGTCTAGTTACCTTTCCAACACACACACACGCACACACACACACATGCACGCACGCACACACACGCACGCACACACATGCATGCACACACAGGCATGCACACACGCACGCACACACACACACACAAAATTATATAAAATGTACTACTTAGAATTTATATTTGTGTGTGTGTGTGTGTGTTTGTGGAACATCTAAAAGTTACATTTTATTAACACTAGAACCGCCTTTAACAATACATGTTTTTATTTTGAATATAACCTACAATATTACATTTTTTTATATATGTACAAGCCTGTTGTTATCTCTACTGGACCTGGCAGCCATCAATTCCTTCGTTTTGTACAAAGCAGGAAAGATTTCATCTTGAAGCTAGCCACAGCGCTTCAGCAGAAACATTTCGATCAGAAAACTGCAAAGCTGCAGGCTGCAACAGCTCAACCTGTATTCTGCGCTGCACCAAGTGACGTACATGCAAGATAAATCATATGTTACTTTTGTTTTTATAGTTTTGTATGTATTATTTTTTATACCTGTTTACACACTAGTTTATTTTATTATAGTTTTTCATTTTTTCAAGTACTGCTTTATATGTGGTAAGTTAGAAAATAAGCCCTTTTATGTTGAATTGTTCATTTAAATACAACTTTTCGGCTGTACAGATGTTTGATTTGATGTGCTTGAATAAAACTTATTGAGTTGTATCCGATAGTTTGTCTTTCAATTTAATACTGATAATGTTCAAAATGTACCGGTGGTTGTAGGTATGAGTATAACCTCGGTGGTTCTAGTGTTGAAGTAGTCCATAAATATACAGTGTGTGTGTATATATGTGTGTATGTGGGTGTATGTTGGGGGGGGGGGGGGGGGGGGTCTATGTTTTGTACAGCCTTTCTGGCATTTCTGCTGGAGATTGCGAGATATTAAGTCAGAAAAACAGGATATTGACTGCTGGAACCTTATGAGCCACAAGCATGATTCCTGCTCCGGTTTACATGGGTTTTTACAGCTATTTTACAAAAAGTGACTGACCCTGCCCTTAAAGCCACGCTGCCAAAAAGACGACCGTTCACGATGTATCACACACAGTCATGACTGTAGAGTCAATTTTTTAGTGCATTTAAACCAAGCCATTGAGGGACATATTCATTATTACTAAGTAAATCTGGGGTGTAGTCAGTTCTATAATTGATTAAGTTAATCCAAAGATTTGTGTAAAGGGCTTAATTATCTTTAGTATTGCCAACAATCCTATTTTAATCAAATCCTGTTTGTAATTAGGAACACTATAGTAGTACATTTGGGGGTATTTGTACTTGTTCAATAACAAAACTGAATGCTGCAATCGCCTGCATTTCTTCATCTAGTATTATTTTTTATAATGCTTTCTCCATATAGGCCAGCTACATCTGAAGGCTTTATCCCACTACTTGCCCTAGATGCACTATTTAATTCAATTTTTTCAATCTTTCCAATCTGAAGATTTATCTCTGATATTTTAATACTCTCAGGCTAAAGAAGGGTGGGTATTTGTATTTATTATTATTGTTATTATTTTTTCCTTCATAAGTAATTAGTGAATTGTGGCTCTGGAGACAATTACCTGCTAGTAATCTGTTTTCATACCTGCATGTTGCCCCCTCAAATCCATTTTTGAAGATACAGTTGAATGAGTAGCACAAATATGAAATATTGCTTTGCTACAGATTGTCATTTCAAATGAAAGAAAATGATAAGGAATCAAAAAGCTAAGTAGATTAAGCTTTGAAGGAGACTCGGTTATGATAAAACATTGCAATCTGTGCAGATGACATCCTCGTTGAGTGTATTTCAGTACAGTTAAGTCTCCCTGTATGACAAACAACTGCAGCTTAACTGTAGCCAAAGCTCATTAAATTTGGCCTTGGGTGCAGACTGCAGATCTTTCAATATAACTTAGGGTTCATTTCAATAATTGATTTTTATATTGTTTTTTAAACTCTATTATAAATTGCTTATTTTCAACTGGAAATATTTTAGTCCCCTGTGGCAAAGTAGTTTATAGTGCACAGGTGCAGTGGTAATGTGGTGTTCAGTAATGATAGACACAAGACAGTTGACGGTGGAAGAAAAGCAGCTCTTTATTTGTTGTTAAATAATAATATCTGTCTCTACACAATGATGTGTAACGCTTAGGTTTGTCACAGGGTTCAGTCCCAAAATAATAATAGAAGTAGACACACACTTTTAAACACACACGATCACCAATCCGAGAGTGAGTGTTCCAAGTGGTGTTTCAATACAGTTTATTGGTGACAGCAATGGTGTAGAGTGGTCTGGGGTTGGTGCTGGCTTTTAGTGACAGCTCCCGGATTAGTTAGCCTTCTACAAATGACAAATAACACAGGCTACAAGATTGGCAAATAACATACACAAAACACACAGTTTTCTACGCAGTACTCCTTGCAGGTCAATGCGTGACCATAACAGATCGCTCAGCCACATCCCCTGATATACCTTCAGTCACGTCCCCTTTGGTAGCAAGTGCAATCAAATCTCCTCCAATCCATGACTGACACATCACCCACCGCAGTAAGGCACTGACTTCTAGTATTGTGGCTTCGCCCCCTTTTTGGGTGGCTGACTTCCGACTGACCCTGGAATGAACTGTCAAACCATCCAGTCCGGGGCACACTGTTCCAGTTATACTGTGCCCTTACAGGTCGGGAGGGAGATGCATTTGCTCTCTGTCACATTCCCCAAATAAACTTAATTTTCAGCATTGTATTTTTTAAAACACATTTAAACAGAATTCAGACTAGCACAGGTGCAGCTGGTTTTCAACTGGTTGTGTGGGTTCAGAAGACTTGGTTTTGGTTAAGGAGTTAGTAAAACTGGTCCAAAACTAGGTATAAAAAAAATTTCATCCATTAAAAAAAGGTTTAAAGACGGATCCTTGTTGTCCACCCTCATAAAAGTTCCCATAGTAAATGCAAACTGTAATAAAGCATAGTGAAAGCATCGTAAAACCCAGAGAGGTATCGTAAAGCATATTAAAACATGGCAAACCATGGTAAACTGTGGTAAATGCATAGGACAACTGCAGCATTAATGTTGTAAACCTTTATAAGAGTGCACTTGTAAATGAATTTCTTTGCTGTAAACCTTTCCTGGGTTTTTATATACAGTACCTAGTGGATTTCCAGACACCAGTAAATATTAGCTGGTCACCAGGTCACCAGCAGTTGCTGCAATTTCCAGGTCTACAGTTTGATACATTTCAACAGGAATAAAAAGCAATGTCATTTATAAGGGAATTAATCTCTGTGATTTGTGAATTTAGTGCTCATGAAACATAAGGGTCCAGTGCTGGCGACACCATGTTAGCTTCCCTTAAATCTCGGAGATAAGTACACTTCAATCCTGAACACCCCCTGCCCATTGTATACTGAGTAAATCTTTCTGTCAATTGTGTCAGGTTGGTTAGTGTCCACTGCAAGCTAAATGGAGACCACCGAACTCATGTCACTTGCTTCATTTGAGCCTGCTGCCCAACATCATCCACCAATTATAAGAAATTTGCAAAGAAACAAAATGCAAAAATAAACTCTTAATTCTTTTCAGAAATCAAAGTGAAGGGTTGCATTAGTTTATTAAATGTATTAGTATAGTAATGATTAAGTATTTTTATTATTATTATTATTATAATAATTTATTATTACTTCTATTAATAATTTTATTATTATATTTTTCTAAAAAGATATCTTTAGGAAAATTCGAATTAAGCTTAACGGAATTCAAGTTATCAGTGATTCGAATGGAACGACAGTAATTACTCGCGGACGCCTTTGGAATGCAAAAAGAAGGAGCAGGCGGGAACTCAATTTTATAAAGACCCATTCAAATTTGCAAAGAGGTTATTCACCAGGGAGAAAAATGGCACACTAAAAGCAAATTCTAGCTGGAACGATATCTCGAGGAAACGCACACAGGTTCAAAAAGGCAGGAGCCTATGTCGATTCCTTCAGACATCCTACCTATCAATCCACCAGCGTATCAAATGGAGGACTGTGCAACTAAGTGGAAAGAAGTAGAGCAAGCTGTGAAAAAGGCAAGGGCATCATCATCTCCTGGGTCTAATGGAGTTCCATAAGAGTGTTTAAGAGTGCCCCTGGTGTTCTACGAATCCTGTGGAAATTGATGAAAGTAGCAAGGGAAAAACAGGTTGTACCAAGAGCATGGCGCCAAGCAGGTGGGGTCTTTATACCCAAAGAAAAAGATTTTACGAGTATCGGTCAGTTTCGCTGTATTATCCTGTTAAACGTGGAAGTCAAGATTTTCTTCAGCATTGTTGTTCAGAGATTGTCAACTACTTCATTGACACTTCAGTACAGAAAGCCAGTATTTCAGGTTTCCCAGGATGCTTAGAGCACATCAGTGTGATCTGGCAGCAAATTCAAACAGCTAAAAAGGAGAGGAAGAAGCTCTATGTGACATTCCTTAATTTAGCTAATACACATGGTTTAGTACTACATTAACTTCACTGGCCAGCATTTTATTTGTTCAGTGTACCAAGCACAATAACAAACAAGCCCAATTCTGATATTTTCAATTTTGTTTTTCATCAGAATTCACCACTACATAGCAATGTCTAAAAGTTGGAATAATGGCAGGATGCACCATTTCTCCACTGGCTTTTACCATGGCAATGGAAGTAATTATTAGCGCATCAAAATGGGTAGTGGGAGGAGAAAGCTTGGCTTCTGGAATGCAACTGCAACCAATTAGAGCATACATGGATGACATGACAATCATGACTACAACAGCAGCCTGCAATAATCAGTTATTGGGCAAACTAGTCAGTAACATTGAATGGGCACGAATTCAAGCCCACTAAGTCAAGGAGCATCTCTATAATTAAAGGTAAAGTAGTGGATAAGAGATTCTACATTAACGGTGAGGCAATACCAACAGTGTCTGAGAAGCCTGTGAAAAGTCTTAGGAGATAGTATGATGGGCACCTAAAGGACACAGTTCGTGTGAGAGAACAAGACAATAAGCAATAAGGTTGAAGAGCATAGACAGCAGCTCTTTACTTAATTTAACTGGTGCTTTCAGTTTGGTCTACTGCCAATATTTCTGTGGCCACTCACTGTGTATGAGGTTTCCTTGACAACATTACAGAAGCTGGAAACGTTAATCAGTTCATACGTCAGGAAATGGTTAGGAGTTCCATGCTTCCTCAGCAGCATGTTTTGGTAAAGGGATACTGCAGCTGCAGTAAAGGAAGCTGTGGGAGATGCAAAGGCTGCCCTTAGTATCAGTGCTATCATGGGGCAAGTACAGCATGGAAGAGGAGACCTTGGTCTCAGTTAAGCTCCTCCTACATGGCACAAAGAAACTTCAGTACGCTCAACTAGTTGCTGAATCGGAGCAGTGAGGGTGAAGAGTCCAGGCTTATCCAGTTGTTGTCAAGTGGGTTGCCGAGAATTTGTGGCACATTCAACAACCCAGTTTGTTGGATGGAAAATAAAGTAAGTATGCTGCGCTTAGATGAGGTGGGGGGGGGGATTGAAGCTGTGATGCCAGAATCACTGTTGAGCCCTCTTAAGGTGTCATGGGCTAGTCGACAAAACAACAAGGATGGAAGGTGCCCACTTGAAACCCCAGAGCAGTACTTATTCAGCTCAGTCCAGATGATTATCATGCTGATGCGCTAGGGAGACGGCACTGTGGTTGATCCCTGGAGCCAGCATTGCAGCTGTTGTGTGTGCTGATGCGCCAGGGAAGCAAAATAGACTGATCCCTGGAGCCATCATTACACTTCAGCCATCAACATCAGGTAGAAGGATATCTGCATCATCAGATGGAAGGAAACACAGATGGATCACATTAGTTTATAGTAAAAGAAGCTATGTCTTAATTGGTGCTTATCTTGGCGAGAGCTGAGTCCAATATCAGCATGAAGTTTTAACACCTACTTTCATGTAATGGAAATCATAACAAAAGGTTTTGTAGAGTTGTATCAGAGGTTAACCACAGATTTAATCACTGGGTGGAGCTATTTAAATACAAATAACTCCTTTGCCTCTCTTTATAAATTTGTACCCTTTACTCCAGGCTTGTTTTTAAAGCTTATTACACCAAGTCTGTACAAGGTGCTATTATACAACACTTTGTACAAATAGGTAGCAAATAAGCACTGATTTAGTAGTACTTTCTGAAGTGTTGATGCAAATTAATTGTCTTTCAGTTTAAAATATAATTGTGTGACACTGCTGATTTATTTACAGTATGTGTTTCTGATTTGAATGGTCAAAACCAAGACTGACACTCTAGTGGAGGGTTGATATCACAATAAGTGGGTCTAATCTGAAACATTACCTCAGTGTAAATGTAATTAAGGTTAATTTAAGCACCCATTCCTCAATTTAATATTTGAAACATTATCTTTTTTTTTTTAATTGTTGTTGGTTTTTGTTTAGAAACTGAAACACATTTTGCATAACATCCACATCAACAGTAATGTAGAGCCAAATGGACTGTAATAATTTCACAAACTGTACCGAGGGGACATTAAACTTCTTCATTACATTACTTGACTTTAAAAATCTGTTTCGTTAACTTTTTAGATGCTGTTGGCTTCTTGTCAAAAGGTTTTTATTTGAGCTGTAACTAAGACTATGGCCAGCAGATGGCAATATATGAGCACAAGTTAGTGGCGATATCTCTTTTTTTTTTGTTTTTTTTAAATACTTTTTTTTTTTTTTTACACTGCCTATATACACAGAACCTATATAGCAAATATTGCATGGCTCAGCATGTGCTTACAACTGTTATCACACAAGGCATGATTTTCATTTTTGTCAAGCCATCCTCACATGTGGTAAAAGTTATTGTAACATACTTAACAAATATTCAGAATAAGATCTGAAAACAGCGTGAATATAGGACAGAGTGACTGACAGTTATTCAAAATCCTCTGACACTTTATTTAAATTGCACACATTGAAAACATACATAAGATCTTCTTAAAGGCTTATAACACTGTAAAACTACATGCATTATCTTTCAAAACTTTAAAAACAGACATAACATGCATATAAGTGATAATTAAATGTTGTGATAACATTTGTTAGAAAACAAGAATCATAAAAAAACATAGGAAAATGCTTGAATAAGATCAATCCATTGAGCCCATCAATGCTCGTCCAGTTCCTGGTAGCGGATTGATCACAACACTTTGTCTAGTTGGGTCTTAAAGGTTCCAAATGATTCAGAATCAACAAGGCAATGGGATCCATTCCATATCCTCAGTGGAGATTACCTTTAAGGGTTAAATGCTGAGTGTTAATGGTTACTTTACGTTGGGGGGATCAGACGTCATTCTAGACGTTGACACAATAGTCATTATTTTCACAATATCTGTTGACATTTCCACAAATGGGTAAACAGCTCTAAGATTGTCAACAAATAGCTGCCGCAATAAAATGTGACACCTGTGGTCACAAAATACCTACAGTACTGGAATATGTTGAAAGAGTCTTTAATTCTGCGTGTCAGCAGCTAACTTGGTCTATAGTACATTAAGAAGTCACTGCAAATACAGGAGGAATACAGTAAAAACATCCCTACTAAAAAACAACTTACTATAAGTTGAACTTGCTGAAAATTTACTTTGGCTTTTTTTCTCACTGAAATGTAGCCTTTCTTTTGTACTTGTTTCAAAATATCCCTGAAGGAAAATAAACAGTACTTTTCTTTCACTTCTCTGAGAAATGCCTGAGATAAGAAGCTCATTTTATCCTAAAACCACTATTGGAGAAACTAAATGAAGCTCATGAGCAGTAAAAGATAAGTGAATTGGAGCTACACCTGTGAAAGAAATAAGACTCAAGAGAGACAAAGTATTCCAGTACAGTGTCGAATTAAAGTTTAACTGCAGATAAAATATGATTTTGAGCCTTGTTTGTTTGACGTGTATTCATTTCTCTTTTAAAATATATCTTATTTGTTTCCCAGTTTGTTTTATATATATATATATATATATATATATATATATATATATGTATGTGTGTATGTATATATATATATATGTGTATGTGTGTGTGTGTGTGTATGTATAATATATATATATATATATATATATATATATATATATATATATATATATATATATATATATATATATATATATATATATATATATATATATAATTTTATATATATATATACAGTATATCAACTACAATGAATAAAAAATATGGGCTCAATTATCAAATCTCTTTACTCCAAGTCTTAATTTTCAGAAAGGAAAAATGCTGCGCAGAAAGATCTCAAACGTTTAGTTTCAAATTCATGAGACTCTAACACTGTTACTGGTTCTTTGACGTTTTGTTTACGAGGCCAAAGGATTTCTAAATGTGCAGGCAATTCAACAAATCAATTACTTGCTAATTAACTTTTTTTGTGGGGCTTGAGCCACAGTAATGACATAATACATTTCAAAAGTTAACAAATCTCTGGGGAATTGATGGTTTATCCAGCTTCTCATTTCTGTTTAACCAGATTGAAAGTGGCTCAGGTTAGAATGTTACAAAGGGAAAGTAACTGTAGCTTGTGCCATTTTACCTCACTTTTGAGCATTTAATCAATATTTTAAACAAATATATACAAAATTCAACAGTATTTGTGGTCACATTCTACTAACTTTTAAGTCTTTACTCTGTTCTTTTGGAGATGCCCATACCCTCAAAGGAGAGGCAATGACAGCTGGTAACTCCAGTGTGAGAGACAATTCCAGCTACATAACAGCTGAAGGCACTAGAGAGCCACATTAGCACCACACACAGAGCAAGTAGGCCTACAGTAAGTGCAAATTGCATCTATATATACAGTGCCTATAGAAAGTCTACACCCCCTTGAACTTTTTTTCGCATTTTGTTGTGTCAGTGCCTCAGAGTTTCATGCATTTAAATGAGGATTTTTTTTCCACTTATCTACACACCATACTCCACACTGTTAAGAGGAAAAAAGTTTTTATTGAGAAAAAGATTATATATAAAAAATACAAAACTGAAAGATCATAACTGGATAAGTCTCCACCCTCCTAATTACAGGGGTAAGTATTTTGGGATAGGTCTCCACCAACTTTGCACTCCTAGATTTGGCAATATTTGACCATTCTTTACAAAACTGTTTAAGCTCTGTTAAGTTCCTTGGGGAGCGTTGATGGACAGCAATCTTTAAGTAATCCCACAAATTTGATTGGATTTATGTCGGGGCTCTGATTGGACCACACAAGGACATTTACCTCTTTGTTCCTTAGCCACTCCAGTGTAGCTTTTGGCTGTGTGCTTTGGGTCATTGTCATGCTGAAAGGTGAACTTCTGTCCCAGTTTCAGCTTTCTTGCAGAGGGCAGCAGGTTTTCTTCAAGGACTTTTCTGTACTTTGCTCCATTCATTTTCTCTAAGTACCCAGATCCCTGCCGATGAGAAACATCCCCATAACATGATGCTGCCACCACCATGCTTCACAGTAGGGATGGTGTTCTTTGGGTGATGCGCTGTGTTGGGTTTGCGCCAAACATAATGCTTTGTATTTCAGCCAAAAAGTTGCATTTTAGTTTCGTCAGACCTCAAAACTTTTTGCGACATGGCTACATAATATCTTGAGTGTTTCCTTGCATACTTCAAATGGAATTCAGGGTGGGCTTTCTTGAGTAAAATATAGGTCAGATTTGTGGAGTGTTTGGGATATTGTTGTCACGTGGACACTTTGACCAGTTTTGGTCATAAAAGCCTGTAGCTCTTGTAAAGTTGCCATTGGCCTCTTGGTAGCCTCTCTGATCAGTCTTCTTCTTGCTCAGTCATCCAGTTTGGAGGGACGGCCTGATCTAGGCAGGGCCTTGGTGGTGCCATACACCTTCCACTTCTTAGTAATCGTCCTGATCGTGCTCCAAGGGATATTCAAGGCCTTTGATATTTTTTTATACCCAACCCCTGATCTGTACTTTTCAACAACTTTGTCATGGAGTTCTTTTTAAAGTGCCTTGGTGCTCATGGTTGAGTCTTTGCTTTGAAGTGGACTACCCATCAGAACTGCTGAATTTATCCTGAAATCATGTGAATCACTACAATTTAACACAGGTGGAGGCCACTTAGTGTAATTTTGAGCTAATTTAGGATTGCTATTACAAGGGGCGTGGACACTTATCCAAACAAGCTATTTCAGTTCATATTTATAATTTATTTTTTATACATTTCTAGAATATTTTTTTCACTTGGAAGTTGTGTGGTAAGATGTGTAGATAAATGAAAAAAAAAAAACTATTTGAATGCATTTTAATTCCAGGCTATAAGGCAACAAAAGATGAAAATTTTGAAAGGGGGTGTAAACGTTCTATAGGCACTGTAGATAGTAACTTAAATTGCTCTTCTCCATTACAGGTGTCAAACTGCAGGGGTACAGGGTCTTATTTATTTCAGCTACAATGATTTCTGTCAACACTTTTGGTTTACTAGAATTTCTATAATGGCAACCTATAAATATATATATATATATATATATATATATATATATATATATATATATATATATATATATATATAGTAGCAATCTACAAAGACACCACCTATGGGTCAATGAAGAGGCAAGGACAAAATGGAACTGCTGTTTAAATCCTTTTTCTTGAGTCCCAAATGTGGCAAAGACTCTCACCCTTACAGCCACAAGAAATGCAGTGCAATTAGGAAAGGACACAAACAACCAACAGACTGGGAAAGAGCATAGCCCACCACAGGAACACAAACAGCTACCTATGGTGACTAACATAAAGCAACATCAAACACAAAACCAACACAGAACACGCATACACAACAGCAAGGAACAATGGCATATTAACCGCAATTACAGAGCATTACAAAACCCCAATAATCCCCCTGCAAACAACAATACCTCCGGCTTCCCAATATCCTTTACGACAGCTATTTACATATGGGCACAGAGACTCTCTACACTGCCCCCACCTAAGGGCAGAACATCTCGTCGACCCCTTTAGTCCTGAACACAGTCCTGCAGCCAACAAGGCGGACAACAATTGCTCATGCCTCTTCGAGGTGAGGGTCGCTGGTGACTAACCTTGTCCTGGGCCCCAAGCCTTCAAATATCTTCAAATACTGCAAGATTTAGACCAAGGACAGCAAAATGACTTTCAGGCACTCACTGTAGCACTTGGTCACAGGTTTAGCATCAGGAGTCGGTGCAGCTCTGCACAGTCACCAGAGAGGCGGCACCCATGCAGGGAAGAGGGACCATGGCGATCCAGGTGGGCGGCCAGACAGTGAGCCACCCCATGTGGGTAGCTACAGTACAAGACCCTTGCATCCTCGGCCTTGACTTTCTGAGAAGCACGGACAGTCAGCTGGACCTCTGGAGGGGCACCCTACACTCCCAGGAGGGCCCTGCCATCACCATGGCTGACCCGGTGGGACCGGAGGGCTCCGCCAAATAACCACCGACACAAAATCACAGAGCCTGCAACAGCACCGCCCAGGCCCCACCCCAAGCTGAAGACAGCCAAAACTGAGACCCAGCCAGCACAACTTGAACCCCAACTAATCCAACCAATGCAGCGGAACACCACCCCCTTCCAACAAGGTTTCGTCAGCCCAGACCGGGCCAAGCAGACCCCCCACTAGCTATCGCAACCCTGGGGAGAGGACACTACTCTAGCTGCAGTGACCACCGGAAGGCACTGCTGGTGGACTACCACGACAGATTCGCCACCAGCTCAGAAGAAGCAGGCTGGACTCACATGGTACAGCATCACATCAAAATGGGTGAGGCAACACCTATCAAGCTACGACCTTGCCTCCAACCCCTGGCCAGACAAAAGTCTGCCGAAAAGGTAGTGAGGGAGATGCAGGAATTGGGGCTGATTGGGCCATCAGACAGCCCTTAGACATCACCAGTTGTGATAGTTCCCAAGAAGAACAGAGAGTTTCGCATCTGCGTTGCCTACAGAAGGCTGAATGAGGTGACCAAAAAGGACTCCTCCCCCCTCCCCCACATCGATGAGTCCCTGGACCTGCAAGCTATGTGTTTCTCATCGCTGCATCTCAAAAACGGCTACTGGCAGGTAACCCTTGCACCAGCGGCAAAACCCAAGACTGACTTTTCGACGGGAAGGGAACTGGCAGTTTCGCGTGATGCAGTTCAGGGTTCAAAGGGCTCATGCCTTGTCTACCTGGTCGACCTGCTAGTGCACAAAGAATTTTTCCAGAGAGCTACAGTGAGTGATCGCATGTGGACTCAAGCTGCACCCGGACAAGTGCCGCTTCATGAGGAGGAAGGCCACTGCAGTGGCTCCTGATCTTCAAGATTGGGCTGGGGCTCACCATGTCAATACGGACTCCCTTTCCCACAGCCACTGCATCGGAGTATTACAACCACTGCCCGAAGAGGGAGGCCCAGGAGAGGGGCCGGGGCAGTTGCTTGCCAGGAGATAACCATGGTCGGGGCCGAAGAATGGAGGTGACAGCAAGACCCATGGACCAGCGACGGCCCCCCTGGGAAAGAGCGGCACCGCAGTCCCCAACAATGAAGGGCCTGTGGTCGCAGTGGGCTGGAAAGGACATTCTCGCTGGGGTTTTGTAGAGCCAATGGAAGGAGTCAGCTATAGGAAAGGTGAGGTGGCAGGTGGTGGTCCTTCATACAATGTGGAAGGATGTGCTGAAGGCCCACCATGGCACCCCCAGCACAGGACACTTCGGGGTCACTAAAACCCTGTGGCAGGTTCGACAGGGGTTCTACTGTGGACGGTGCAGGCGACATGTCGAGGAGTACCGCAAAGAATCCATGGATCACACGCCCACCTTTAGCAGTTTGGAGAGGGTTGGAGTCGACATCTTGGGTCGCTTCCCCCACTCAGACAAGGAGAACTCATGTCCTGGTAGCCCTCGACTACTATACAAAGTAGCTTGAAGCCTATGCGCTGCCCGACCAGGAGGCGGAGACGGTGGTTTAGGTATTGCTGAAGGGGTTCTTTAGCCGATTCGTAGTCATTCAGGAGCTCCACATCAACCAGGGGCAGAACTTCAAAGCAAGAGTGTTTGCAGGGATGTGCCAACGGCTGGGCATCTGCAAGATGCGGATGACCCACCATCACCCGCAGAGCGATGGCTTGGTCAGGCAGTTCAACCCCATGCTTGTGGTCCAGCTAGACATCACCACCACCAGTCTACCCCTCATCCTCCTGGCCTGCCGCTCTGCAGTACAGGACTCCATCTCCTGCACCCCCGCACTCTTGATGTTGGGCCAGGAACTTCGCAACCCCTGCCAAAATGATGTTCAGCCAGCTGCTTGACCCCTCTGCTGAACCACCCGGACTGGAGTATGCCAGGCTGCTGCAGGATTTCCTGGAGTTGGCCCATGGCTTATCCAGGAACTAGTTGCAAGCTACAGGCTGCCGGCAGAAGAGAAACTATGACACCAGGACACGAGGGAGGCACTTCATAGTTGAGGAGCTGGTCTGGGTGTACAGACCCCAGTGGAAGCAGGGTCCCTGCTCCACGCTGGACAGCCACTAGCTAGGACCTTGCCACGTTTTGGAGCACATCAGGGAGGTCGTATATAGGATCCAGCTATCACTCACAGTGTGAATGGTGTGGTGTGAGATGAAAGACAGCTTAACAGAGACAGAACTGGAGAAGAAACAGCAAAAGAGAGTCAGAGAGAAGCGGGATAAAGACAACCAAGAAAGAAAAAGGAGACTGCACTTAGTTGGCTGTAGCACACAGCCAAAACAGTGTGATTTGGGCTTTCTTTTCTTTTCTTTAATTATTTTGTCACAGTCTGAGTAGCACTACGCTGCTCAGCTGTAGCTGAACCACTGGAAGTAATAAACCACTACATTTGAGAACCTGAAAACCTGTGTGAGTCTGCATTCATTTCCACACAATGCTACAATATTAATGCACGGTCAAAGCCACTCACTTGCAATTATTATTATTAAGTTGTAGTAAAATGAATAGCTCAAGTAAGTGATGTCATTGTTGGGTATTTGAGTTGACTTAAAATTGCCAAAATGAGTTGATTAAGATTCTGTATAAATAGCCATTCAAAAAAACATGATTTTAATTAACGCAAGATCAGCGAAAGATACGACCATGCCCCGCTTGAGTAATGAAGATCGCCTCGTTGCTATCAGCATGAAGGCGGTCTGGTTGTGAGAGAAGTTGCCCAGAAAATGAGATGTTCTGCTTCAACAGTCTAGTCCAGATAATCCAAGAAACCGGCTCTGTGAGGGAAAGGCCACATCCTGGAAGGCAGAAGACAGTTATGCTGACTGTTGCATTGTTCAAGTCAATCGATGGAGCAGTGGAAGTGTGAAAAAACAGTGAGCAAAGAAGAAATTAATATTGTTTTGGAGCTGCCCCTCTAACCCACAGAGAACTTTTCAGCCAAAGTGATTTTAACCCCTTAAATACACTGCTACTTATTCAATTATAATACATACATTGCCATGTGTGCCATGTGTGCCAGCTGTTTTGACCCTGAAATCAGTGTTGAGCAAAAAATAAATAAATATTGTTTAGGAGCTGCCCCTCTATAAATATCCACAGGAAAATGTTCATCCCAACATGATTTTAACCCCTTAATTACACTGTTACTTATTCAATTATAATACATACATTGGCATGTGTGCCAAAGTGATTTTAATCCCTTAAACACAAAGCCAATCATTTAGTTTGGAGCATATCAAAGTCTGAATAAGAAACAGGCGAATAAGAAACAGGTGAATAAAAAACAGGCAAATAAGAAGCCAACTTCAGCCTAGTCATTATGAAGCAAAAAAAAAAAAAAAAAACATATACAAAGATTGAACTTATCATGGACGTTTCACTTAAGGGCAATCCGCCTGTTGTTGTGATTGCAGCAAAAGAGTCAATGACATTGTCCAAATGTAGTCCTTTTGTTCTCGTTGAATTTATGGAAAGTAAGGCGAGGTTACTGGTTCAATAGTCAACTAAAACTAAAACTTGCGAAGACAGTCAACTAAAACTAAATTGAGTCGAAGTGCATATCAGTGCACATAAACTGCTTGTGGCACTTCTTTCCGAAACTTCTCCCGAACACCCTGATTGCACTCAGACATTACAGCAGCTCCATCATAGCACTGACCGATACATATATTCTTGTCGATGTTGCATTTGCAAAGGGTATGCTTTATTTTCTCCAGATGGGAGTCAGCGTCCAGACCCTCTCCTTGTGAATACTGTCATTGTTCAAGTAGCGCACAACTACAGATATCAGTTCCTTCTTTGCACTCATCTACCTGCAAAGCAAAGTACTCTGCTGCCTTCATCTGCTCACTTATTTGTTTTCTAATCATATTCGCCATTATATCCACAACATCATTCTATATGTCGTGATGGACATATTTTGCATTATTTGGACCATCTAACAGTTTCTTTTTAACCACGCTGAAGAATATTGCTTAGCAGATGTAAAAGTTCTAAAAAGTTACCTCTATTGGAAGACTGCTCATCTTCCCTGTGTGCATGTTGTGCAATATTTTGACATGTAGTGAAACGTTAGGTTATTACCATAACCCTGGTTCCCTGAAAAGAGAATGACAACCATTACCGAATGGGAAGAGCCTCTCTGGCCGTCAATATCTGAACAAATATGCAAAAGCTCCCTCCCATCTCCTGTTCTTTCAAAAAGGTCAGCTGGGGACACGACCTCAAAGGGTAATGGTTGTCATTCTCTTTCAGGGAACCAGGGTTATGGTAATAACCTAACGTTCCCTTTCAATTCGAATGACAACCATTACTGAATGGGAAAGCTGTGCCCAAGCTGTCGTGGCTCCAGATTACCGACAGTACAGCCCCACGGCCATAGCAACAGAGCCCACATGACACCTAAGGGCATGCCGCCTGCAAAACTCTAGAGCCCAGAAAGGGTCTCGTTCAGTTTGTCACATCAAGGCAGTAAAAATGCACAAATGTTTGACTACCTGTCCATGTAGCAGCATTGCATAACTCATCTAAGGAGGCGCCATGAAGGAAAGCGCACAAAGTTGACTAGCCCCTGGTTGAATGGACCATAATGTCCTCCGGTATCGGGGAGCCCCTCTGTTCATACGGCAAGTGTATCACATCTGTCACCCAGTGCACGAGACGTTGCTTTTATAGGGCCTGACCTCTAGAGCGAGACCCGTAGCAGACAAACAACTGGTTGGACTGTCTTCAGGACGCCGTCCTATCCAAATAACAGCGCAGAGCCTGAACTGGGCATAGCGAATGTTGTCTACAATCCTCCTCTGACTGGTGCGGGTGAGGTCTGACAGTTTCCAAAACCACTGATTGGTTATTATGGAATGAGGATACCACCTTTGGCAAAAAGGATGGATTTGTTCTTAATGTTACCCGCAAGTTTTTTTCATTGGAGGACGAAGCCTCCGAGCCCCTTTTAGAAGTTGCACTGCCAGGAAATGTGCCCCAGGGGACACCGAGTCAATTTTGTCACGGCACACTGATATTGCTGTCAGGTATACCTTCAAAGTGGACACTAATTTCCCTGTGTCAAACAGGTGTTGTATGAAGGTTAATATCGTCTCTATCGGACAAGTCACCGGATCGTGACCTTCGGCAAGGCACCAGCCTTTGAAAACTTTCCATTTATATGAGTACTGGGCTCTAGTGCTCAGCGCCCTAGCAGACTGTAGTGTCTCTACCACTGCATCTGGCAAACCTCGTCTAAATAGATGGCTCCGTTCAATGGTCAGGCCCAGAGTTGGAGCTGGGCTGGGATCGGGTGCCATAATAGCCCCTCTGCTTGGCTCAGTAGGTCCTTGCGCAGTGGGAGCTGCCATGGCTGATCCGACAACAAGTCGGAGAGGAGAGCAAACAGGGGTGTCTCGGCCATCTGGGTGCAACCAGCAATCCTGTGCTGTCTCCACCCTGATCCTTTCTAATGTCAGGGGTAGTAATGGTAGCGAAAGGAACGCATAGTATAGTCCCTGTGGCCAGGGGTGAGCTAGCGCGTCTACTCCCAGGTGGCCCCCGTCTCTCTCCATGGAGAACCATATGGGGCAATGAGTGGACTCGTCTGTGGCAAAAAGGTCGACTCGTGCTGGTCGAAACCTCTCCCAAATCTGTTTCACCAAATGAGGATGCAGCCTCCACTCCGAGCTGTCTGGAGCTCCTCTGGACAGGAGGTCTGCTGCCTTGTTGTCCACACTGGGGAGGTGAACTCCCTTGATGGAACGTAAGTTTCTGTGCGTCCAGGACAGGAGTCTGTGCGCTGCTTGGTGAAGGCCCGGTGACTGCAGGCCGCCTTGGTGATTTATGTAGGCTACCACTGTGGTATTGTCCGTCCGGACCAGCACATGTTTGTGTGCTAATTGCTGGCGAAAATGTGATAACGCCAGGCTCACTGCTTGCTGCTCTTGCGCATTTATGTGGCTTGCTGCCAATGCCCTGTGGCAGAACAGGGCTCTGCCCTTGGAAATACTGGCAAGGATGGAGTTAAATTCTCCTCCCTGCCCAGGTTGATTGCCCCAGGTGGGAGCAATCAACTAATGTAATTAATCAATTATCATTTAGCCACCTGGCATAAAAGGAGGCCTCAGCCTCCCAGTAGAGAGGAGGGAGCTGAGGAAGCAGGTTGGTGGTTTTTTTGGTTGTTTGTGGTTTTGAAATTTTGAATCCAGTGAAGGCATTGCCCAGCCTGGAAACCTTATTTTTGTAAGTTTTGTTCTCTTTGTTTAGATATTTGTGTTTAAACATCTTTGTTTTGCCCTTGTGCACGTTTATTTTGCGTTAATTTATAATAAAAGTATATATTTTTGAACTGCAGTCTGTCTCTGGGCCTCTGTCCACTCGCCAGCCTGCCATAGTCCCTTACACTGACCTCTTATTCCTCTCCAGTTCCAGACCACTCCCCAGCCCAGACTGGAGGCGTCTGTAGTGATCACTTCCCTTCTGTGAGGGGATCCGTGGGGAGATCTGAGGTGCAGATTGCCGGGACAAAGCCAACACTCCAGTGTCTTCCGACATTGTCTGGACACTCTCACCAGCTGGTACTGATCTCGGACCGGGTGTTCCTTGAGTGTTTTCACCCAAGCTTGAAGCGGGCGTAGTCTCAGCAGCCCTGGTGGAAGGATTCTCGAGGCAGCTGCCATCAGCCCCAACAACCTTTGATATAGTTTGACCTGTAGGAGAGCGTCCACTCTGAATAGAGAGAGTGTGGTCTCCAACGACAGAATCCTGTCTGCCAACAGTGAGGCAAGCATGCTCACAGGGGAACACTGTGGACTGAGACGGTATGAAGTTGATCTTCTGTTGATGTATTGAGAGCCCTAACTTTGCCACATGATCTATGACCTATTTTGTGTGCGCCTCTGCGCATGCTTTTGAATGCGTACAAAACAACCAATTGTCCAGATAGTTTAGGATCCGAATACCCTGCAGCTTGAGTGTAGCCAGTGCTACATCCACACACCATAAATGAGCAGAGCGCCAGTGAGAGGCCAAATGACAGCACGCAGAATTTGCACACGTTGCCTTGAAAGGCGAAGCGCAGATATTTTCTGTGCTCTGGATGGATTGGGACGTGAAAATAGGCATCTTGCAGGTTGATCGATGTGAACCGGATCATCCGGTTTGACAGACTGGAGGATATGCTGTGCTGTCAACATGTTGAACTTCCTCTGTTTGAGGAACAAGTTGAGGACCCTGAGGTCCATAATTGGTCTGAAACCGCCATCCCCTTTGGGCACCAGGAAGTACCTGGAGTAAAAGCCGCTGAGGGCATCGCTTGGACTTACCAAGCATACAGAGTTCTTCTTTCAAAGATTGGCGATCTCCTGTTGAAGGAGTATCGCCCTTGTTGGTTTGACGGTGGTGAGGAGCACCCATGTGGAATTGTAGAGCGTATCCGCCCTGGGTGCAGCCTTGCCATGGGTCGTTGCCTTTGGTCAGTCCGGTTGTGGGGGGGAGTTTGGTGGCAGCAGGGGCCCCTCTGGGGTGGTCTCCCTTGGGCTTGGGAGGGGGCAGATCTTTCTTAGGCCCTGGCCTTGGTCTCCAGCCAGAGAACCGGTTACCCCTGGCCTGCGGTGGTCCCCTACCTTGTGGGACCTCTCAAGGCTCACATCAATAGTCACCCCAAAAGGATGTCCCGGTGTAATGGGGGCATCCAGCAGCGCCACCTTCTCGGTCTCTACGACCTTGGCTTGCGTCAGCCACAAATGCCAGCGAGCGGCCACCATCGCCGCCAGTGACCTCCCTGAACCCTGACTTAACTCCCCTGTTAGGTCAGTCATCGCCTTAGCCACCGACTGGAGCTCTCCCATGTCTGTCTCTGTCCTGCAGCCTCTCCGCCAGCTGGCTCTGATAGATTAACAGTATGGCCATGGCGTTCACTGCTCGCACGGACAGCACTGCCAATGCGTATGCCTTCTTCAGCATCGCGTCCGTTGTCCTGCAAGGCTTTGATGGGCAGGTTGGGTCCTTATCCCCCTTGGTGAAGGTGGAACCTTGCACCAACACTGTGACAGTGTTCCTGATGGTGGGGAATGCGCCTAGGCCCACTTCTTGGGCTCATGCAGTGTGCAGCAGAGACTCTGCTGTTCTGGAGGCTGAGGGTGCAGATGCTGGGTTGCCCCAAGAGGAGCGCACCAAATCCAGGAAGTCCTGGCATAAGGGGAGGGCATGCTGTGGGTGCCCTCTCTGCTGAAGGAAGCGGTTCTCCTTTCCCTCCTGTTCTGCCAGCCATGGGATGTCCGTGGCTGCAGCTGCACGTTGCATTAGCGCCTGGAACTCCTCCCTCTGGGACACGTGTGGCAAGGGCAGCAGGGTGATCTCCACTGTGGCCTGTCCAATGGAGGTGGCTGGGTCCAATACGTCCAACCTGGATGCCATGAAGGACAGCGCGTCTTGGCTAGGGGGTATAGGCAGAGGAGACAGGGAACAACTGTGGGGGCTGGGGCTGCCCGGTTGTAGGGTGAAGCCTGCCCTGAGACTTCAGTAGAGTCTCAAGTATGGTTTGCTGAGCTCTTACAGTCTCTGACAGCTTCCCGAAGCGCCGCTCGGCTGAGCTTGGGCCCCTTTGAGGCAACTGCGATGGCGAACGTCTGTGCCTGCTTGGGGAAGGGGAGCAGTGCCTGCGTGGTCACCTCCTGTCCCCTGGGGAAGGGGAGCGGTGCCTGCGTGGCAACCGTCTGTCCCCTGGTTAGCGTCCCCTTGAGTGGTACTGCCTTGGTGGTGACTATCTTGCCTCCCCTGAGAGGAGTCTGTGCCTTTGTACCGGTGGAGGGGAAGGGGAGGGTGACCCAGTTGTGCAGGAGAGTTCCCTGGTCACTGTAGTAAGGGGGTTCTTGGACAACCTCTGCGTAGGCTCTTGGACCATAAATCCCATTCTCCCATGGCCTGAGACTGTGAGAGACTGTGCTGGGGATAGGGCTGTTCTTCGTCGCTTTGTTCGCCTCGTGAACTTCCGAAAGGGAGAGCAGTCCAGCTCACCTCCCAGTGCCTTGGCCGCATGTTCTGGTCCTTGGCACCTGGCGCAGGATTGATGTTCGTCCTGCCTGGGCAGGTTCTCTGAGCACTAGTCACACTGGTGGAAGCCAGCTGAAGACCCAGTCGACTGTACTGACATGGTTGCAGGTGTCTGATGAAGCAGCCTGTAGATGCTCTGAAAACGGTTCACTGGTGACGAATCATTCGTTACTGGGATCGGAGTCGAGACGGGCAGGGTCGGTGCCGAGAGATCAGTGCCGAGTTGATCGGTGCTGGGGTCGGTGTGGATGGGTAGCGCGCTTGCTTTCTTCCATTCCTGAAACCATCATGGGTAAAGGCAGTTTTAGTGTGTCCAGACTGTCCGGCATGTGTAAAATGCCCACAAGCGAAACAAAACATGGCATCCAATTCAACTGAGTACTCTTACCAAGAATATTGTCTTACCAGCTGCGATAGAAAAACTTGGCTTGCGTGCCAAATATTTATGAAGAATATCTTTTAAGTTCTGGGTGCTGTGGTCTGTTACCTGGAAGCTGATTTATATCATCAAGCCCAAGGGAGCTTTTTGCACTATTAATGGCAGTAGCACTTTTTTCTTGGTCATCTTCTACCTCATTTAAAATAATGACCTGTTCATCATAAACATTCTCGTTGCTGCCAGCTGCAATTAGGCCTACCTCTTCAGTAATTCCATCATCCAGAGACCATTGAGACCTTTACCATGCAATACTTGCCAAGTTAACAAATTATACAACATATGCCCTCACAGGTCCCCAAGATCTTGTCTGTATATAGTATATATATTCTGCAAGTATGACTGTAACAGGGCAAGCAGCCCTGTAAAGTATTTATTTTTAGAACAGGGTTTTCCCTTCCGCCTCTGTACTGTGTTATTTTGTATTTGTTAAGAACATAAGAACATAAGAAAGTTTACAAACGAAAGGAAGCAATTCAGCCCATCTTGCTCGTTTGGTTGTTAGTAGCTTATTGATCCCAGAATCTCATCAAGCAGATTCTTGAAGGATCCCAGGGTGTCAGCTTCAACAGCATTACTGGGGAGTTGATTCCAGACCCTCACAATTCTCTGTGTAAAAAAGTGCCTCCTATTTTCTGTTCTGAATGCCCCTTTGTCTAATCTCCATTTGTGACCCCTGGTCCTTGTTTCTTTTTTCAGGTCAAAAAAGTCCCTTGGGTCGACATTGTCAATACCTCTTAGAATTTTGAATGCTTGAATTAGGTCGCCGTGTAGTCTTCTTTGTTCAAGACTGAACAGATTCAATTCTTTTAGCCTGTCTGCATATGACATGCCTTTTAAGCTCGGAATAATTCTGGTCGCTCTTCTTTGCACTCTTTCTAGAGCAGCAATATCTTTTTTTAGCAAGGTGACCAGAACTGAACACAATATTCAAGATGAGGTCTTACTAGTGCATTGTACAGTTTTAACATTACTTCCCTTGATTTAAATTCAACACTTTTCACAATGTATCCAAGCATCTTGTTAGCCTTTTTTATGGCTTCCCCACATTGTCTAGATGAAGACATTTCTGAGTCAATAAAAACTCCTAGATCTTTTTCATTTTTCTTCTCCAATTTCAGTATCTCCCATATGATATTTATAATGTAAATTTTTTTTTCCTGCGTGCAGTACCTTACACTTTTCTCTATTAAATGTCATTTGCCATGTGTCTGCCCAGTTCTGAATCTTGTCTAGATCATTTTGAATGACCTTTGCTGCTGCAACAGTGTTTGCCACTCCTCCTATTTTTGTGTCATCTGCAAATTTAACAAGTTTGCTTACTATACCAGAATCTAAATCATTAATGTAGATTAGGAATAGCAGAGAACCTAATACTGATCCCTGTGGTACACCACTGGTTACCACACTCCATTCTGAGGTTTTTCCTCTAATCACTACTTTCTGTTTTCTACATGTTAACCACCCCCTAATCCATGTACATCGGTTTCCTTGAATCCCAACTGCGTTCAGTTTGAGAATTAATCTTTTGTGTGGGACTTTGTCAAAAGCTTTCTGGAAATCTAAATAAACCATGTCATATGCTTTGCAATTATCCATTATCGATGTTGCATCCTCAAAAAAATCGACCAGGTTAGTTAGACACGATCTCCCTTTTCTAAAACCATGTTGACTGTCTCCCAGGACCCTGTTACCATATAGATAATTTTCCAGTTTGGATCTTATTATAGTTTAAATAAGTTTGCACATAATAAAAGTCAGGCTTATTGGTCTGTAGTTACCTGGTTCAGTTTTGTTTCCCTTTTTGTGGATCGGTATTACGTTTGCAATTTTCCAGTCTGTCGGTACAACCCCTATGTCAAGAGACTGTTGCGTGATCTTGGTTAGCGGTTTGTAAATAATTTCTTTCATTTCTTTGAGTACTATTGGGAGGATCTCATCCGGCCCAGGGGATTTGTTTATTTTAAGAGCTCCTAGTCCCTTTAACACTTCTGCCTCGGTTATGCTAAAGTTATTTAAAACTGGATAGGAACTGGATGACATGTGGGGCATGTTGTCCGTATCTTCCTTTGTAAAAACTTGTGAAAAGTAATCATTTAATATATTTGCTATTTTTTTTTCTTCATCTACGATTTTGCCATTTGTATCTCTTAAACATTTAACCTCCTCTTTGAATGTTCTTTTGCTGTTGTAATATTGGAAAAACATTTTGGAATTGGTTTTAGCCCCCTTAGCAATGTTCATTTCTATTTCTCTCTTGGCCTTTCTAACTTCCTTTTTGACTTGCGTTTGCAGTTCTGTGCACTCTTTCTGCGTACTTTCTTTTTGGTCCTTTTTTAATGCTCTGTAAAGTGCCTTTTCGCTGAATATTTTTTTTTAATTGATCTATTAAACCATTTTGGCAATTTAGTTTTACATTTAGATTTGTCTACTTTAGGGATATAATTGTTTTGCGCCTCTAGTAATACATTTTTGAAGAACAAACATCCTTTTTCGGTGGATGTTTTCTCTATTTTACTCCAATCTACTTCTGTTAGTCTCTGTTTCATACCTTCATAGTTTGCTTTTCTAAAATTGCAAACCTTAGCTTTAGTCTTTACTTTTGGGGTTTTAAAAAACATTTCAAATGAGACCATGTTGTGGTCTGAGTTTGCCAGTGGTTCTCTGACCTCTGTTTTAGTTATTCTGTCTTCATTATTTGAAAAGACTAAATCAAGGCATGCCTCCCCTCTAGTCGATGCCTTGACAAATTTTGTTAGGAAGCAGTCATTTGTCATTTCCACCATTTCTACTTCATCCTTCGTGCTACCCATCGGGTTTTCCCATTTTATTTGGGGGAAGTTGAAATCCCCCATTAGTATGGCTTCTCCTTTGCTACACGCATTTTTAATGTCATTGTATAACAGATTATTTTGCTCACCGTCTGAATCTGGTGGTCTATACCATGCTCCTATTATTATGCCCTTTGAAGTGAGTAGAGACAGCTGGTCTGAAACTGCACCCGGACAAGTGCTGGTTCATGCAGTGGGAAGTCTCCTTCCTGGGTCACAGAATAGGAGGGGAAGTCACCCGCACTGAGCCCGACAATATCAGCTCTGTCCAAGACTGGATCGTTCTGTCCAACCAACTGCAGCTGTGAGGGTTCCTGGGGCTCGTTTCCTATTAATGCTGCTTCGTCGCCCAGTTCACCACCATAACTGTGACCTTACACTGGTTGCTGAGGATGGAAGAGCTGTATGACTGGACTGCAGCTTGTCAGAGTGCCTTTGACAGCCTGTGAGGGGTGCTGACTCAGGCACCTGTATTGCTTCCCCCTTATCCAACTCTCCCATTCCAACTTGACACGGATGCCAGCAATGAAGGGATTGGAGCTGTGTTGTTATAGGAGGACGCAGATAGAGAGCACGTAATGGCTTATTTCAGCCGGTCTCTGAATAATAGGAGTTTCTTGCAAAAGTGGAGATGGTCCGCCAATTCCGTCACTATTGTGTGGACTGCCCTTCCTCATCTGCACGGATCATTCTGCGTTGCAGTGGTTGCTGTCATTTCAGAATCAGAGGGGCAGGTGGTGTGCTGGATCAAGCAACTACAGCCCTTCAATTACTGAAGGACAAAGGTGACCCTCAGCTTCATTTTTGCATGGGACTTCCGCATCACCAGCTGGCATTGACAGCCAGCAACCTGCCGGAGCTAGTCCCTTTTCGTCAGTCACAACACCACAGACATCAGCCTCGCTGCTGCCAGGACTTTGTTTGTCTCCTCGTGTACTGTATTCCTGGGACTTGGAGCTGGGTCAAACAGTTTGCACGGGGGTCATCAGGTGCTGTTCACATGAACCCCATGTGGTTGTACAGGACTCTGATTGGGTGAGGGACGTGATAATCAATTACATTTTTGTTAGTTAAAGGTAAGGTAACCATATGGCTTTATGGTCAATGGGAGAGTTTGGGACAGTTCAGACTTTTCAGCTCACAACCCAATTAATTCTGGTAAGTGTAGTCCTGCTTCTCTTAAAGGAAAGAATGGTACCTGAGACAGGTAAAACATATCAGACTGTATTGGGTTGTGAGTTGAAAAGCCTGAACTGTCCCAAATTTTCCCGCTGAACACGGAGGCATATGGTCACCTTAGTCAGTGGGTGCTGATTGGTCAAAGTCTCACATACTTGTAACTTTGTGTTTTCTGTGTCTGGGTCTGAGGGAGTGAAGAATTATGTGTTGTGAGCTGTATTACTTGCTGTGAACCTGTTGCTGCAAATAAAGAGCCTGGCAGCTATTTACCTGTGCTCTGTTGTCAAGTGCCTTTTGATTCCGATAGCAATTTCACCAGGTGCTACAATATACTCCATGGTAATAAACACACCTTATGTATTGTAACCTCAAAATGATCAGCCACAAGATAGATACAAAAATGGTAAAACAATTTAAAAAAGAACTAACAATACTGGTCTCAGTGTCTATTTCTAGAATCTGAACAAATGGACTTTCACATTGATTGTGACGTTAAATCATAAGAATTGTCCTCAGTAAGGTTACGTACTGGCATCGAGTGCAGTGAATTTAACGAACTTTAGGACCCAACGGGATCCTGCAGCAGTTGCCTGGGATGTTTGAACCTACTACCATGTATGTAGTTCTAGGGTAGTCTGACGCTGCTGAATAAAAGCAAAACTAGTAAGGCGAATTCTAACAGAGACTGAACCCGATCTTACCCCAAGAAAAACAAAAATCAAGTGGGTGCAGTAGAAACCCCGTGAAAGCACCACAAATCTAAAAGGGGAAACAGACAACTACATCAACAAAATGAAGACGGAGAGCACGGCAGAAGGAATCGAAAGGTTCACAAGCCCTGGCAAAGGCAGGGGACTGAGGGCATTAAGACGCTATAAAGTTGGAGATTTGGTGTTTACATGTCCGGCGTATACTTATGTGTTAACTGTCAGTGAGAGGGGGAATCATTGTGAGTTCTGCTTTGCAAGGTAGGTGGCTGTGACTGTACTTATTTGCTGTTAATGTTATGTTGCTTAGCGTGTTTTCTGAACTGGAAAGACTGCATGCTGGACGGAAGTCATTAGGGAGTGACGGAAAAAGGCTTCCTGTTGGCCCTAACGCACTTTCAGTTTTGCGATAAATAATTAAAAAAATAAGTCCTAATTAATTCCCGTACAAGATTTAAGCCAAGCTTGAGTTTTTCTTAAACTCACTTAAAAAAAAAACCCAAAAAACTCGATATGGTCCAGATATAAAATTAAATGCATCATCATGTTCAGCTGAAGGAATCGGAAACATGCGGTTTCACAAAGTCGTACTGTCACTTTTCTTCAGTAAGACAACTGTAGTAGAAAATTCTCAAAACAAAGTAATCATTTATGTAGCTGTGGGTGGATTATTTATAATATATATATATATATATATATCTATATATATATATATATATATATATATATATATATATATATATATATATATATATATATATATGAACGTTTTATTACAAAAACGTTTGCACACAATTATGTATTTATTAAAAGCACCCTAACTAGTGGGAATGGATCCCCGTTGTATGTCAAATACGGTTTACATGCATAGGAATTAATGTACAATTAATTCTGTTCTATGTTTTATACAATGACTCAAGATTATAAGAGGTTTGTATTTGTGTCATGCCAAACTATAGCCCCGTGCAAGTTCTCGTCTATTCTCACAAAACTATCAATGTTGTCCAATCTTTAGATACGAGTGCAAGTGAAATACAAAATACTACAGATTGGGTTAAGTGCAGGATTAAATACAGTAAAATTGGCAGCAGATAAGTGCATTAAAGGCAGAGTGCTATATAGACCAGAAGGGGAGAGTTGAATTTTACAGGTGTTGTCTGAAGAGATGTGTCTCGAGGAGACGCCGGAAGGTGGTCAGGGACTGGGCATTCCTGGCATCTATAGGAAGGCCCATTCCACCACTGCAGGGTGAGGGTGGGGAAGGAGCGGGCTCTGGAGGCAGAGGAGCGTAGAGGAGTTACAGCCAGTCATCTAGTGCAGGTATGGGTAGGCAAGTACAATTCAGATTCACAAATTCAGCAGCTGACTGCACAGGTCTGAACATACCAGCAATGGCACTTCGTATTAGGTCTCGGATTTGTAGTGCAGTAATTGAAACATACGTGGAGACTAAACTAACAATGTAACTTAGGACTAAGTATATCATTGCATGAAATGATAGTAAAACTATTTTGGTATTTTATAGTAGAATATTCGCAGAAAGACGTAGGCAAGATCAATATAATTGTGTAGAGCATTTCCATTGGCCAGTGACTGTGTGTACTTGACTTCTTGGATGTTTGTCACTAATGGGATAATAACAAAAGTTGTTCAACAACAAATAACAACACCTCTGTTATGGTTGCTACAGTAGTGAAAACTGCAGATTAAAACAAAGCGTTACTGGTTATTTTGTTCACCTTATTTTGTTGCCCATATTGTAATTTCTTTTTCTTTTTCTGAAATGATAACATTATTTATGCAAGCCATTATTACCACTTTCAGTAACTTTTTCATCATGCGGGACATGAGTTATTCCCCTCTTTTGCAGGCATCTGGCACCATTTTCTCCATCACAGTTGTGGTTTATGTATCATCAAGCACAAAAGAAGGAAACTCCTCCACAGAATTTGCTCCACTTGTGCTGGAATGACCCAGTTCAAAATCTACTTTAAAGTATTGGTAATCTGACCAGAGATGTTTGTTTATGGTTTTGTAAATTCTGTGTGTTTTTCATTTTTCAGAAATAACACCATATTATTGCCATGCAATAGGAACATTATCTGATGCAATAAATACTCATGAAAGGGTTTGGATTATTGCCACTAGAGCTTTTTTTTATTTATCCAGTGGTAGTTGCAATGCAAGCTTGCCTACAGTTCCCTGAATTTATGTGTCAAGCCTGACCTTGAGAGGCTACTCTTGTGTGTATAGCAGTTCTGCCTTCATGTCCACCAAATATGTTTGATGGGGCCCAGTGATAATTGTGTTGACTTTTGTGATGCAAAATATCCACTAAGGAAAAATTTAAGCCAACATTTCACTTGTGGCAAAGCTGGATTTTAAATCAACACGTCTTGCACCACTGTCTCCGCTATTTGGACCAATTTTAGTTTTCACAACTTTTCACATTACTGACCTGTTAAAGGCCTCTAGTTTATTGGGATGTGATTTATTTACTCAGCAGTGCCATTATCTTTTTATTATTGCAATTCAAAGAATGAACATGAAACTTCACACTACTGATAATTGCTGAGACTGCTTCTTTGTTCATATTTTCAATGTCTTCAGTGAGCTTTATAAATTATTAATAGTTTTATAATATAGTTGCATTACAGCCCTCAGGGGATGTGAGAGTACTCAAGGTTGAGCTGATGCTGTAGATAATAAGTTAGTTTTAAAGCCTATTAGTACGTTATTCTGAAAGAGGACACGAAGCACTGTAAACATTCCACAGGTTTTAAAAGATTTGGTTGGTGGATGACTTAACAATATTTTGCACAACCCAGCTGTCTGTGGCCATTGTATAAGGTTTTTAGGCTAGTTTCTGATGTCACTTCTTGGACTATACTTGGAAGTTTATTATTCAGTTTTCAGTACCGTGAATCCGAATTCCCTCATACTTACAGAACAGTTATACAATTACTCCTGGGATATCATTTATTATACTACCAGCATATTACCCTGAAGAAGCCTTTGCAGAACACTAATATGGAAAACTATAAAGCGGTATGTCATTCAATACGTTACGTAAAGTTATTCAACAGGTTTCAGTCGACTTTATAAAGCAAAACTAGTTAATTCTATAGGGCGATGCAAAACTTTTGGCCATAGCTCTATTCAAAATTAATAATAAAAATAATAATAATAATGTTCAATTACGCTGTGATTTAAACATTGATGGCACAAGCAGTGACCATGCTATTCCCCACATTGCTTCATGAGCAATCCCTAGTCAACTCTATCGATCCAAGGTTCATTACTAACCTCTACAGACACTACTGTACGTTGGAATTTGAGAGTTCAGTTAAGCCCTCTGATTCTGTGTGACTCGGTCACGCCCCACCACAGTACAAGGAAATTCCAGGTGCATAGGTTAGGCAGCATCTGTCAAATGCTCTCACCTATACTTAATCTGTGCTTTTATTCAGTTTGATATCTGGAATGTTTATCAGAATGACAAGATCAAATTATTTTTCCTTGTTCAAAAGGCACTTTCCCGGTGGCTGTTATGTGACTATTTTTTCTGGCTTTGCTGGATAAGCTGAAATGTTAGCAGTCTTTGCTCTATAGACTCTGCTAGGAAAGTTGCCTCAAGCCAGCCCTGAAAGGACACCCTCTCGCAGCGTGAGGGCACTCATACCCTTCATACTTGTCTAAAAAGGGCTAATTAAACAAAATTAGCATGTGATACAAGACCGACACTGCTGTCGGCTAACTTACTTTCCTCAACATATTTATTGTTTTCTTCCTTGAGGGTAATTAAAAAGGTTGTTTTCACTTTTGCGTTTGAAGTAATTTAAAATGTGTCATTACTGAGGATATGTTTTCCCTAAATGCATGTTGTTTTGCAGTATCAAACCGCATAGCTTGGACTCCCAGCATGTCTTTGTTTTTGTGCACTGCAGGAAAGAGGGGCTTTCCAAATGTGGGAAATGCAAACAAGCGTTCTACTGCAACGTTGACTGCCAGGTAAGAGAACCAGCATTTTGGCTTCTGTGAAATGTATTTCACCATTTCACTAACTGTGGTTTTGTGGAGTTTGCATGCTTTTTTATGAAAATAATATTACAGTTGAGCTCCACTGTTGACCTTGCATGTAGGCCACACGGATATGACATTCATCTAAAAGAGCAGTGTTTCTTAATTTGAGAGTTTATTATGCTTGGATGTGCAGTAACTCAGCAGGTATTAATTACAACTGAATTAATCTTGTTAAATGTGTACTAATTACACAACAAGAAACAATGCCTAGCCCTCATTTGCCCTCTTCTACACTTATCGTGTGCCAATCACTTGAAATATGTTTATAATGTAGTAAATATCTATTTGCTTTGGTAGCAGTAAGATTTGATTGCTTGTGTCCATGGCAACGTTTCAGCCTCCCTATGAGTGCAAGTTCTCTGCATTGCATCTAGGGATTGTTTTCCTGGACAAGATTAAAAAACTGAATTGTGTGGAGAAAAAAAGTACATCTCCACTACAACGCCTGTAGATACAACTTAACTGATTAATGTACTAACTGACCATTATTTGGGCATGAAATAGTTTATTTCATGCCAACAGACATTTTGGAATTAAAATGAAATAAAATATACACCTAACTGTTTTTAATCTGAGTCATTATGATGCTAAATGTTGCCTATATTTGTGTACAAAATTGGTAATGATTAAGTTGGTGGGTGTGGCAGTATCTCCAGTCACTACCAAATACAGCTTGTTTAATTTAAACTTAGTGCTCAACTTAATGCTCATCGTAATAAGTGTACAGAATATCAAAATGGCAAGAATGTGAACCAGTACTGAATGGAACTGTATTATGACTTGGCCAAAATACCAATAAGGGCTGTCTTTTTGGGGTTAGGCGCCATTGGCTTTTCTTGCTAGCTTTTCAAAAACCTAGCTTGAACACCAAAAGTGCAATCTTCCACTTTAATTTTTTAAGTACATTTTTTTAAATGTTATGTGCAATACGTATGAATGCAGTATGTTTGAATGCGCAGTGATTAAGGCTGTGATTTTGGCACAGTAATTTTTAGTACATTTCACGGACAAGGTGCGACAGAAAAACAAGACTTCACAGTAAGGTCACCAAATATTGTAGTTTTAGCTACATCAACAAACACAAGAGCTTTTAAATAGTACACCAAAACCAGTAATATAAAGACTATTGCTTTTGATGACTGATAAGTTTAAATATTACTTTTGAGTACACAACACATACTTCAGAGTCTGACATAATTTCTGGTCGGAGGTGAGGATCTCCGACCCTGTGGACAAGTCGTAATGACGTCTTCTACAATCTTGAGTCTTTTTTGGAAAGCCGTACAGTTTGGAAAGCCGTACTTTGTCACATACCCGCATCGCTAATTAATGTTTGAAATTCTCCCTTTCGGGTTCTCTGTTGGTTGAGAGGATGGATGTACAAATTTATTTTTTTAAAACTCTTGTATAAGAGGTGCAAACTCAGCACATGTACTTAAATGTTAATGTATCCTATTGCACAGATGCAATCTATATTTAAAGATTGAACAACAGCTGCAACCAATTTGCGCAGCAAAAGGGGCTGCCACACGATGCAAATAGTGAAGCTGCACTGCTTTTATAGCTGTCTGCGCCTGACTTATCAAATTCATCTGGAACAGAAGTATGAACCAGGTTTTAATTTTCCACGATTCTGAAACCGTGTGTTGTAAAGAAAGTCAACACAGTTCACAGTTAAGTCGTTAAACTTCTATTCTCACATTAAACAGCTCTCTGACATTTTTTTGGTATTTTAGCTGTCGTCCATTTACATGCGTGCTTGCTCAGCTATCTCATTCGCTTACCTACATAGATACACGTAAATGCTACACAACCAAACAATTTACAGACACTTGCGGATTTGTATTTTCAGTGCATGAAATACTGCAGTTTTTAAAGGAAGCGTCTAATCAAATGTTGTTTTTACATGCATTTCCAAGATTTCAGGGACTTTATTCAAATTCATGATTTTCACTATTTCCGTGACCTCCATGGCAAAATCATATACATAAGCCAGTGACTTTTAAGCTGGTGTGAGAAGGCCGGTCCGAATATGAACGTCAGTGTGAGGAATGTGGAGCAGAACTGAGACACTGAACTTGGAAATGTTTGTTTGTTGCACACGTGCAATTCAAACGTGCCTGAAAACGCTAAGAAAGTTTAATAATAAGGGTCTTGAGAACAAATGGATTGAGAATGAAACAAAAGAAAAGCAATAGGGAATTGAAAAGGTTACCATATCAAGCTGATAAACGGGTGTTTGTGTACTGTGCAGCCTCCAGTAAAATAATGTAGACTTTGCGTTACGTTTCAGGATATTAAACTTAACCCTTTGTGGTCCTATGTCGGATCGGGCCGACATTACAATTTTCACTTTCCCTTTTCATTCATCAAAAAGACGTCAATTACAGGTCTCGTCGTTTTTTCTCTGGAAAAAGCCGGGAAAACCTTTCAGTGGCCAAGTGAGACCGATAGGAGCCGAATGACGTGGAAAAAAGGGGGCGTATCTGAGCAATAGAGCTACCAGCTGCCCCATAGAGATAAGATTGACACAAACAAAGGAGATAGCTGCTTTTGCATCCACCGCTCAGTGAATATCATGGACCTTTGCAGAGCTTTTTGAGATGTTATAGTAATAAAATAATGACTTGGATCGCATTATTGAGGAGTTTGGTGATAAAACGAGTGATCAGGAGAGGATTTATCAGTGTGCACGTCTATAAAGAGGTATGTGAAAAATACGACGAACAAGTGGTGAGACTTGGCTGAAGAAGCAGTACTGTGTCCTTTTACGATTCAGTGCCTTTTAAACCTGTTTTACTCTGAAAATAAGACCCCCAGACCCATGATTTTAAAAAATGACCTAAAGACACATATTGATAAAACTGTTGAAATCACAGTTAGGGGGTTTGAGTACAAGTTTTGCAATGTGATTAAGCTTTCCACTGAGGAGAGGGTTTCAGGAGGACCCCAAATTATTGTTTTTCAATTTGCTGCCATGATGCATGGCCTGGGGATACTGTGGACTTTGGTGATGAACAGTTAGAAGCAACTGAATTGGTATATAGAACTTTTAGCAAGGAGTGGATACAATGTTGATGCAGTTCAAGCAGAATGGAGAATGCTTAAAACACTAGTCAAAGGTCAGTTTATGGATAAATCCTACATTGGTTTATGGGAGGTCATGCTAACAAAAGATTAAAAAAAAATCTTTTACATTTAGTGAAAATCATGCTTGTGCTGCCAATATCAGTTTCCCACTGTGAATGTGGATTTTCTGCACAAAACAGAATTAAACCCAAGCTACGCAACTCACTTAATGTGCCAATTGTTGAAGATCTCGTGAGAATCAGTGCAGAGGTCTGTTCCCTTGAAAAGTTTGATCCAGAGCCTGTGTTAAGCGCTGGCTGTCCTCAGGTAAAAGGAAACGAAGACCAAATTGCACATCCTGGCCAAGTGATGTAGACATTTTAACTGTCGGCAACACTGACTCAGATTGTGAATAATAAGATTTGATAGTTGTATGTAGTTCACAGCCTTAAGTTAAGGCCAAATTCCAATTAGTTCAGATGGCTGAGTTAAGGAACACATTGCCAAAATGCAGAACTGCAGGGCATTTTAAGCTCACTTTTATAGAATCAGATGTAAAATGACCACATAAGGAGGAAGAACGGTTACAGCTGCAGCACTTGAGGGCAGTTGCAGTGTAGGCAATAGGCAAGGCAGAGCAAGTCAGTGTCAGGGAACATAGATGAACAATGAGGCAGCAAACTAGCGAGTGCAAAGGTTAGATTTCTGTTTTTGTATCACTTTAGCATTTTTCTTGTATTTTAAGCAGTTGAATATGGAAGCAACCAACTTGCTCTTAAAGTGGCGCCCAACAATTGGATTTGGTGCCCAACATTTTTGGCATAGGAGCCATTAGCTCCCAAGGCAAAAAGTTTGTCTGGAACCCTGAAAAAACTTACCTATGATAAGGTAACATATTAACACTCATAGGACACGTCAGAAAACGGACTTTCCTGGTAACCTGGGCTCCAAACGGACCTGAGCAATATTACAACATATAACTAACATCTGGAGTAAATGAATGAATTAACATTTTTACATTTTTAAGGTGAACTGTTGTTTTCTTTCCAATGCCACTTTCACACACAAATGCCACTATCTAGCCACCTCAGAGACGTTTATAAAATTCAATTACCCATTCACAAAACACAACTTTCAAACCTGTCAGTCAACAGATTGTTTTCATTGCAACGACAACCTACATATAAATGACAGAAAACAAAGTTGAGAAACAAACGAGTCTGTTTATTTATTATGTTATATGGGGGGGGGGCAGCTATGGCCAAAAGTTTTGCATCGCGCCCTGCAGAATTAATAATTTTACAATGACATATTGAAATTACATATCGCTTTGTAGACTTTTAAGATGCCATATTGTAGTTTCTTATATTGCATAATGTTAAATAAAATATCGAAATTATGTTCATATAGGTTTTTTTTTTTAATTATGTCTATCTGAACCTCTTCTGTGCCTGACACGTCCTCCAAAGTGACTCCCCTCTGCTTCAGGACGTACCTGGCACGTCCTGACTAAACACATGGTTAAAAAAAAAAAAAAAAAAAAGTCGATTGCCGTTTTTCACTCGGCGGCACTGATTGAGTAATTATTACAAAACATATTCAGTCGTTGGCTTTAATTTCACTATATTTCTCCGACAAAATATCTTTGTGATGCCGTTGTTATATTTTATTTACAACCTGTCTGAACTCAAGCGGTGGCTCTCTCTGGCTTGTACTATGAAACATTGTGAATTAATTTAAAACAATCTGTGTGTAACTTTAGTTTTCTTTTCAATGTGGATTGATAATAAAATTAGTAGTTTTTGTACCAACATGTGTTTCATGATATTAGCTTTGAAGTAACAGCTGATGTTAATGTGACGGTAGACGAAAATACTGTCTGCTCCTGAGTAGTGCCATTCTGACAACCTTTTCTTTTTGTCATCCTTTTGTATTATCATTTCTCCATATCATAAAAATATTTGATTGGACGACTTGGTTTCAATTTTTTTTTCTTTTGCTCCATTTAGAAAAAAGATATACTGTATTGCAATTTTGAAAACGACTTGGCTTTTTTCAATTATATTGTGAACACTTATATTTGACCGATTTCATTGTCTCATTGCTTTTTTTCATGTTCTACATTTTTGGGTGTATTTTATTGATTAGTATTTACTGATTTATATATATTAGGTTCTATCCTTTTTTTCACCAAATTTTCTCTCGGATTTCAGAGTGGTTATCAGTTTTTTGAAAGGTGTATTTTATTGATTAGAGTTTACTGCTTTATATGTTAGGTTGTATATGTTTTAACCGATTTTTCTCTCGGATTTCAGAGAAGAGAGCCTAAAGTCTCCATCAATAATAGGGGGGTTTTTTTTGGGGGGGGGGGGGGGGGGGTGGGGGGGGGGTGAACTTTATTGATTAATGGTTACCAATTATTAAAGGCTAAAGGTGTATATACAAATACTAATATATTAAAATAATTTTCCACCAAATTTCCAACATCCCAAAAACTATTGTTTGGAGTTATTGGATTGGTTTTATTTTTCCTTTGCTCCAATGAAATATATTTAAATATTTGTGAGTTAGTGGAGGGTTTGATCAGTAAAATGGAAAGAAGCCAGCTTACTGTAGAGGCTATTGTTGACCTCCTAATTAAGCAGGCACAGAGGAGGATTTTGTGCCTGATGACTGTGGTAGTGAATATGTGCCAAGTGACTCTTCCTCCAGTGAGGAATCCAGCCGTGATAAGGAAGAGGAGCCGATGGACATTGAACCTGAGCCCCTACCAGAACAGGGCACAGTAGCTGGGCCTGGACCAAGGGCTGGTAGATTTCAGCCTATCTATCACTGGACCCCTAACCAACCCACCCCCCCTAACAATATCCAGCCTCAAAGTCCACCCTTTTTTGGCACACCAGGTACCAGGGTAAGCATAATTGGATTTATTCCAATTAACTTTTTCCAGTTGTTCATAACTAATGACCTTTTTGAGTATTTGGTTACCCAAACCAATTTGTATGCTCAGCAATTTAGCACCACATGGGGACAACCTGGGCCTTCTACACACCACAAACTTTAGCATGTGGCACCATAAGACCAAACGGAAAGGGATTTCCCCAACAATTGGTAACCAAGAAACAGAAGCGTGGTGAAACTAGTGCTCTGCGCTGCGATGAACTGCTGGCAATGAAATATACTGATAAAAAAGATGTGTACCTCCTCACCACCATCCATGACGAGGCAACTATACCAGTTCCTGTGCGAGGTCAGGACATGCACACAATGAAGCCCCTAATAAAAACATGGGAGGCGTGGATAAGTCGGATCAGATGCTGGAGTCATACAGTGCTGCTAGGAAAACCATGGCGTGGTACAAAAAACTTGCCATGTGCATGGTCCAGATTTCTTTTTACAATAGCCATGTAGAGTACAGTACAGCTCCAGAGAATCTGCTCACTTTTCTGGACTTTCAGACCTCTGTGATCTCCAACATCCTGTTTGATGAACAACCTATGCCAGAGTCCAAAGACTGGAAACGGCGGCAAGATTGACTGAACAGCATTTTATAGGGACGCTGCCACTGTCCGAGAAAAAAGCCAAACCACAAAAAAAGTGCTGTGTGTGTTTCCGCAAGGGCATGTGGAGGGGTACATGGTACTATTGTCCAACCTGTCCCTCGCAGCCAGGCCTCTGTTTGGAGGAGTGTTTTGAAAAATACCACACGGTACATGAGTATTAGAAATAAACTAAATAAACAACCATAAACACTAACAAATGTAACCAGAGGTTGTAAAAGTTAATTGTTTTTATGTCATGCAAGAAATCAATATTTCAATGGTCATCAATGTCAATGCCTTACAAACTATGTAAAGGCGCACATATTTGGTATCTCTGAATTCGGGACACTCGGGGCAATTCATAAACGCTGTCTTTTTAACAGTGGAACAAAAACTGTTAAATTTACAGGTCCAAATATAAGGAAGAACAAGTGACTTTTACTATTGAAAACTGCATTACCTCAAATTGCAGAAGGATTGTGGGTAACACCCCATTGACATACAAGGTCATGTTACCAATTTCTAAAATCCTTATTTTGTGCAGTTTCAGAAAAGGTATATTTTTGCTTACTTACCTCATTCTTTGGTGGCGTAGTGGCCAGTTGAAATTAAGGTGGTACAATGGACTGCGAGTGACCTTTGAAAAATGCAGAAGTTCAAAGTGCCCTGGTGTCTCTCTTGAGCATGTAAACCCCCTGAAAACCAATGCAAATATTTCTACTTAGGCACGGACACATCCAGCAGCTTAAAAGTTTCTACATTTTCCACCAAACATTCCCAATATAGAGACTAAATGTGATACGTTTTAATGAAAAAGCAAGTTTTTTTTTTTTTTTACAATAATATATGTATTTTGAGTTCACGTGACCAAGTAACCCCCAGAAATTTGGCACAAATAGAAACTTCAGTCTGACAAATAAAAAATTACCAGGGGTATCGGAAAAGGAAAATAGAGTACTTTTCATGTAAAACAGGAAATTCACAAAATGCCTGTAGCACAGGGAATTACCAGGGCCTTAGCAGAGAAGTGGTTAATATTCTACTAGTAGATGTGTAAAAGACACAGACATAACAATGGAGATAGCTTCTTCTGCATCCAGTACTCGGAGAATGTCACAGACATTTTCAGAGCTTTTTGAGATGTTATAGTAATAAAATAATGACTTGGATCTCATTATTGAGGAGTTTGGTGATAAAACGAGTGATCAGGAGGGGATTTATCAGTATGCACGTCTAAAAGAGGTATGTGAAAAATAAAGCAAACAAGGGATAGTGCTTGACTGGAGATACAGTACTGAGTGTCCTTTTGTGATTTTACGCTGAAAAAAAAAAAAAAATTAAGAGTGTAAAATAAACAAAGCGTGTGAAAATAAATTGGACCTAACGCACCTGACAAGCGCTGAATAAATGGACTGTAAAGGGTTAATCCCCGTTGTTTTATTATTATTTTGTATTTTATGTATTGTTTGGCCGGACAAGCAACAAGTTTTGTATTTATTATTTTAAATACATTGTGAGAATGTATGACCATCAGCTACTGATTGTTTAACTAGCTGACAGTCACACAGACTTGGTAGACCAGTGGAGAACGTGACCGAGGGATAATATAATAATTGATAATTGGTTAGCCCTCGGTCACAAATTATAAAAGATCAGCCGTTTGGCTGCACTGGGGGAAGGAGTGTCAGAGGCGAGACATGAGTCTAAAACACAGAAATAACAATTGTTAGACGTGCTGGTATATTAACCAATACTTTTTAGTGTTTTATTGTTTGTTTGTTTGGCCAACGTGCCTTTTTGTTTTCTATTTGTTTGAAGTCTTTGTTCATTATTATTTAATAAAGATACGGGTACGGCTGTTTCAGCCACAGCATTTTTGGTTTGTGTTGCTTCTTCCTGGTCAGTGATCTCACCACATCTGCACGCTGCAACCACTCTGCCACAAGACTTACGGTAACACAGAGGTTATATTAAGCCCCTCTGCACAAAATAGTATCTCTCTGCGGCAGCCGCAGCACTGGCCCGGCACTGATTGCCCGCCATTAATAAACCTTTACAAACAAAATATAAGTCATTTTCTTTTCTTAAAAACATCTTGTAATTCTCTGTTTGTTTTCCTTTATATCCACTTCAGGTACCGAAATGCTGTTTGCGCATCGCTAGGAAAATGTGCACATTTTTAAAGAGAACCGCTTTCAGTACAGTTCTTTAAAATTGCTAACCATTTTCATTTTTCCTGTTTCTTACATATTTCAACCTGCTTCACCACCCCTCCACATTTACAGGCAAGTGCATATTTTAGTTTTGTTTATATTTTTTCTCTTGTTTTATACCAGAGGTTTACATTGGTTAAAATCACAATTTACATCCACAGTAGGTATACAATAATTGCTTAAAACAAAAGTCGTGTTTTAATGTCCACATAGGCTCAAGCAAGGCTGTAGTTTTTATTTTGTTTACATGGGATGGAACTTGCACCATCACACTTGTGGTAAATTATTTTTTGAGAGCATTTTGTTTTCATAGCACTATACTTTTGTATACTCTATAGTCAGGTCTCAGTGTTACATTTGATACAATGACTGAAAGATCAGGCCTCAGCTTTGGTGTTGTTTTTTCACTCAACATATCAAGCTGGACGTGCACCAATATATTAAAACACTGATAACCATTAACAGAAAGGATTTGTGTCTTACTATGGTTATAAGGAAAACAGTTACTATCAGGATTGCTGACAATTACGTGTTGGGTTGTAAGTTAACTCGAATTGTCCAAAAATCACAATCTGTGCTTTTTCTAGCCGAACAAAGTGTTTTTATTTTTTTTTTCTTTTGCAGAGAGGGGACTGGCCGATGCACAAGCTAGAATGTTCATCCATGTGCATTTTCAAGGAGAATTGGGATCCCTCGGAGACCGTTCGGCTTACAGCCAGAATCATTGCCAAGCAGGTGAGGGGAGAGGGAGTTGTTGAGAGAGCTGCCAATACTCTCCTGCAGTCATGGACACAATGCAGGAGGCTGACTTTGCCAATTTGAAAAAATTACACCTTCCGTTGTGCAGTTTCAGAGACAAATTCTTCTGTTTCAAAAGGGGTCAGGATTCATTTTCTTATTGCAGGAAGAATTGTGTGAAAAGCTTAGGAATGTTTTTTTTTTTTTTTTTCAGTGCACCAAGTAGACAACAGCTATATGTAGGCCCCATTAGTCATTTGATTTTAAAGAACATTGACAGGAACACATGAAACATTATAGCCTCCTTTCATCGCTCACTTTATTTTTCTATTTACAGTATTCGTAGAACTTGGTGAATGTTTTTAATTGAATAGGACCTCTGAAGTACATAAAGCAATTTTGAAAAGTGAATGTTTTTAAAGTCTGTAATTTAGGTTTAGAAATATTAATTTGAACACAGGAAAGGAATCCAAAATGATACTTTCTGTACATACTGTGCAGTATCCCTGGGCACCTCAGACTGGTTCTGCCCTTATAACGTTGTTGTCGGTGTTCAGGTCAACTCGGATTCCCTGTTGAATCAACCACAAGCCTTTTGAGAAAAGCTAGATAGATTGTTGCTATTTTGCTGTGTCAACTACTAGGCACTAAAGACTGAGCTGAACAAATTTTATTCCCCTCCATATCTCCCCATAGTAGATAGATTTCAACAGATTAAGGCGAAAGACCAGTTAAAAATCCTTTGAACCATAAAGCACTATTTCAGAATCACATTTACTAATTGCTAAAGTCTAATGTGTATATAAGAGGAAAACTACATTGGAAAGCGTGTTTAATATCTTGGATTGAGTACACCATTTAAAAGCATTTCATATCGATACAGCTTAAAGGGTTAAAGAACCATCTAAGTAAATGAATGGGATTATGTCTCATGTGCTAAACATGTTGTTGGGAAAGAAATTTAGGTTTTTTTTTTTCTATTGCCTATATCTTTGCTAAGCTTTCACATTTACTTTTACTTTTTCCTATTTTTTTTGTATTGCAGAAAACACAGATGGAAAAAACAGCATCGGAGAAACTTCTAAAGGTGATCGAGTTTGAATCACGTAAGTATTCTAATAAATGTTTTTTGCCAGCGGAAGGGTGAAAGGCTGGTCTGGGGGGGTTCTCTGTACTACTTTTTTTAAGTAATCCACCTCCCACTTGTAAAATAAGAATGAGTCATTCATGTTTAATCGCAATTCTACATATATGTGCAAAATCTTAGTTATGACCTAGAGCGATGTGTGAACAGACAGATATCTCCAGGATCAAATATTCTCAATAACTTGTGCTAAATGATATGAACACCAAGCTTCATAGCAATTGGAAAAGTGGTTCTCCAGATATATGGAATCATGTGGCTTGACCTGACATGAGGAAGGTGTGATAAAACTGAATACAGATCACAAATGGTGTCCTGTAGCAGTGCATTTCTTTTAGAAAGCTTCAAAGGTGAATTACTAAGAACCCCATTTTGTGATGCATACTCGGGGTACAGTACACTCCATGCCCTCTGGTGCTTCTAAGTATCTGCTTTAATATTTAAAAGAGATCCATTTGGTACTGCAGTAGCCCATTGCATTTAAGAACAAACAGACAGTTAGGAATCAAAGGGGTGACTTTACCGTGATGAGAAAACACAGTAGGTTTCTTAATCATAGTCAACCTGCATTGGGTTGCCTTGAATGAAGTCTAGTCTTAGACTTGGGACTGTTTAAGAAAAAAATATTCTTCAATTAACCTGTATAAAATCAGTATGTCACATGTTTTACATGTGTCTTAAGAACTGCTTTTCTGAATTGTGATGAAGGGCAGCACCAACAACACGGATCAACCAAGGGTTTTCAGTATCGTACTGGATGAGCAACACAGTACAGTTCAATGGGAGGGTTGGCATCACTATCACAGTTGGACTGTATACGTTGTGCTGTAACACCAGTACGCTCTGTATTCGCTAGTGTTTTAGCACTATGTTGGTAGATAGCTGGGGCAGTGTGCCCTGCCCATGTGTGTGTTATGTGTTGTGTGTTAATGTTGGTGCATGGGATATAAATGGGTTTGTGTAGCACACGTGATTTAAAATATATAGTTGTATTTAAACACAGGGATTGCACTTCACATGCATTAAAAGTATGTAATAGTATGTGAGCACGGATTGCACAAATTACTTCACATGCTGGGATTCAAGTGAATAATGAATTAGTAATTGAATCCCGGCACAACAGTATGTTTATAGATGCACGTTTTACTCACTCGAGGTTGTGTGTTCGAGATTGGAGAACAAGAGAGAGAAGGAGAAAATAATTAAAAGCAAAGCAAAGCAAATACTTGTTTAGCGTTGTCCACCGCCTGTTTTGTTTGTCTGTTTATTTTGGCTTCAAGTGTCTTGTGCTGTTTTGTTCAAACCTTTTATTTTCTGTGTGTTAATAAAACATTGAGCGCTGCAGCGTCTTAGTTTCACCCGCAGTTGCTGTATGTTTTGGTTTCATTTCCTGGCCTGATGTCACCCCTACAGCCAGCCTATTCACAATAGCACACACATGTGTTCTGTAAATATCCATTCTTATGCAGAGTGCCTTCTCCGACAACCTCAGCAGCCTCCCAGTAGGTCTCTAGGGAGCACTTAGAGGTCATACATCTAGTGGACCGTGATGATGGATGTCTCTTGTGTTATCTGCAGAGAGTTGTATGTTGTTCATCTTAACTGATGATGGCTATCTGTGGTTGCTTGTGTTGCCTTGTCCCTTCCACTGCCTGGAAGGGGGTGGGAGGGAATGCAGAGTTACGGTTTCGCACATCGTATTTTGCTACTTTTGTCATTTTAATACAAACCCTAACTGATGCATTAATGAAGTTTTTCTGCAAAAGTTCTATTATATATAATATATATATATATATATATATATATATATATATATATATATATATATATATATATATATATATATATATTAGTGCCTATAGAAAGTCTACACCCCCTTGAACCTTTTTTCACATTTTGTTGTGTCAGTGCCTCAGTTTTTCATGCATTTAAATGAGGATTTTTTTCCAGTTATCTACACACCATACTCCACACTGTTAAGGGGAAAAAAGTTTTTATTGAGAAAAAAAATTATATATTAAAAATACAAAACTGAAAGATCGTAATTGGATAAGTCTCCACCCCTCTGAGTTAAAGTGAAAGCACCTTTGGCAGTAATTACAGCTGTGAGTCTGTTGGGATAGGCCTCTACCAACTTTGCACACCTCTGTCAAGTTGCTCAGGGAATGTTGATGGACAGCAAGTCGTGCCACACATTTTCGATTGGATTTAGGTCGGAGCTCTGACTGGGCCACTAAAGGACATTTACCTTTTTGTTTCTTAGCCATTCCAGTGTAGCTTTGGCTGTGTGCTTTGGGTCATTGTCATGCTGAAAGGTGAACTTCCATCCCAGTTTCAGCTTTCTTACAGAGGGCAGCAGGTTTTCCAGTCTTGGCCATAAAAGCCTATAGCTCTTGCAAAGTTGCCATTGGCCTCTTGGTAGCCTCTCTGATCAGTCTCCTTCTTTCATGGTCATCCATACAGGCCAGATTTGTGGAGTGCTTGGGATATTGTTGTCACATGCACACTTTGACCAGTCTTGGACATAAAAGCCTGTAGCTCTTGCAAAGTTGCCATTGGCCTCTTGGTAGCCTCTCTGATCAGTCTCCTTCTTTCTTGGTCATCCAGTTTGGAGGGAGAGCCTGATTTAGGCAGGGTCTTGGTGGTGCCATACAGCTTCCACTTCTTAATAATCGTTTTGACTCCAAGGGATATTCAAGGCCTTTGATATTTTTTTATACCCATCCCCTGATCTGTGCCTTTCAACAACTTTGTCCCAGAGTTCTTTTGAAAGCGCCTTGGTGCTTATTGTTGAGTCTTTACTTTGAAGTGCACTACCCATCAGAGGGAACCTAAGGGAACTGCTAAAGTTATCCTGAAATCATGTGAATCACTACAATTTAACACAGGTGGAGGCCACTTAACTTGGTGTGTGATTTTGAAGGCGATTGGTTACACTTGAGCAAATTTAGGATTGCTATTATAAGGGGGAGGGGGACACTTATCCAACCAAGCTATTTCAGTTTTTATTTTTAATTAATTCTCTGCAGCTCTCTAGAATATTTTTTTCACTTGGAAGTTGTGGGATAGGATGTGTAGATAAATGGGAAAAAAAAAAAAAAAAAAAAAAAAAAAATTTTAATGTATTTTAATTCCAGACTATAAGGCAACAAAAAGTGAACATTTTGTATAGGCTGTGTGTGTGTGTAATTCCAAAAAAAAATCCCATCCAATGTTTAACCCCCACGAGGTGCCGACCATAATTAAGTCTGTGATATATATAACAGAAAGAAATCTTATGTGTTCTCACGATTGCTTCAAGTTTTTAAGTGAAGTCCACCAAGACAGGTCGCACTCTCAAAAAATAGGACAGGACCACTGTGATTTTGTATTTTAAATTGTTCTTCTAAGTTTATTCCATTAAAAGCAAACAAAAAGCAAACAACGTGCTTCGACAACATGTCTTCATTGTGACTGCTGGCCATAAATTAAGTGTTTCCACTGCTGGCCACAACAGCCCTGGCCAGCCACTGACGTTTTTCTGGCCCGCTTTGCTTTGTCTTACCTGATGTGGCGCATAATCATGTGGCAGGGAGACGTGTGCTTATATAGGAAGTGGACAGGGGAACAGAATTACATTTAACCCTTTACAATGGCTGCCACTAAGCAAAATTATGGTGGCATGTGGAGAAAATAAGGAGGCAAAATGTTTGTTGTCCGTATGGGCTGACTCCGAAATACAAAAACAATTAATGGGCGCTGTGCAGAATATTCAAATCTATGAGAAAATACCTTGCAGATAACAGATTCACACGAACACCACAACAGTGCTGGGACAAAACAAATAAAACAGCGGGTTGACTACAGACAAATTAAATACAGCAACAGTCGGAGTGGGAACAGCACAATTTTATTTTGTTTAATAAACAAATGGACAGTGTTTTAGGGTGCCGGCCCATGAATGAGCTGCAGGGTATTTTGAACAGTACCTGTGTGCAGAACGCCTTGATGGAACAGCACTTTACAGATTGGGTTTCGCATATTATCATTTTAAAGAAATGTTTTCATGTAAAGCTTTAGCGAACCAGAAGCTTATAGAAGCTGTTTTTCTTTCTTGTAGATAAAACATGCAGGTTTTTGTAAACATTCAGAGCACTACTATGATTCTAGAGTAAAATGTGTCTTGGGGGTTGTTACAGGTATACAGGAGAGATTATGATTCTTTTTTGCCCAGGCTCAAGGCAACAATGATAAAACCTAGCTGTTTGTTTTGGGTGCTGTCTGCCCAATTTTGGAATATTTTATTTGCATTGAGCCACTGCTAAGAATGGCACATAAAACAAGAATGTTACCTGCTTGGAAATCCTGCATGTTTAAAGATGCATTCCTTGCTGCTGGTGCTATGGGATGTTTTTAACATGGGAGCTGTCGGATTCACTTTCAATCCGTCTTCCTTTTGGTTCTGAAAATTGGGTTTTGAGAGTGCTGTCAAGAATCGTGTATAGCAAGACAATAAAATAGCGACAAAGCTTTTTTTCAATGCAGATCCATGGCGCTGGCAGTTTTTTTTTTTTTCCTGAACTTCGCTGCTACGGGTTTCTTTAAAACAAAGCACAATACATTACCAAAAAAAAACAGTGACCAGGACAAGAACTCAGAATCAGGCCATGTTAGTAAAAAACACAGAAACGTGCCAGCACCAGTCCCAGCCCACAGTGGAAATGAGGCAATACACGTTTTATACCGGATGCTTAAACAAAGCCACTCAATAAGATAACAGATTAACAAAACACTAGGTTGCTATGTTCCTGACCAATTATTGCATATGGAAAATACTATTACATGAGTGGTATCCAGTACTGTCTAACACTTCTGTTTTATTTAGATCTGGAGAAGTTGGATAATGAGAAGAGAGAGCTGATTCAGAGCGACATTGCTGCCCTCCATCACTTTTACTCCAAGCACTTGGAATACCCAGATAATGCAGCGTTGGTGGTGCTCTTTGCACAGGTACAGAGGATACTTTTTAGTTTCAGCTTTAAATGTTGGAACTGAGCCTGTCTGATATGGGTTGATTCTCCCATTGTTGATGCCTTTTGAGTCCTGGGTTAGCTAAATGAGTTTGATGGTCTTCCCTCAGCCCCCAGGCCCAGTTCATGTCATATAACCACCACACAAGATGGAATGGCAGGAGTAGATTCAGGTTAGGATTGAAGTGTACTAACTGAGTTACTGTTCAAGGAGAAGCTTTTATACATACAAATATAAATAACAAACCAACCAATAACAATAATGGATTTGTCAAAGCTCCACTACTACTATTGTGGTGTACAGGCAATGTCACCCTGCACATTAAACATTACACCACAAAGAAAAATGCTGTGTGTAGGGTCTAACACTGTATACAGTGTCCTTCCTTGAGAAGCGAGAACCATTCAAGCTTTGCGCTACTTCACTGTTCTCTCACCCAAACTGCACGAGGTGCACAATAAGAGACACCTTACACACATTGTATTAACTGTTATAAGTGTGTATTACAGGCAGCCCTCAACTTGTTGCATTAAAGTCGACTTTTAGTTTTCTCTGCCATGGGCTAAGAGACATTCCAGGGAAGGGACCCTTCCTATCTTCTCTGCCTGTTGGGATTAGATTCACTGAAGTGATGCCAGTTGCTATTTCAGACATGTCTTTTACCCATAAAAGGAAATGTTCTCCTCAAGAGAGACAGCTGGTGCTTAACACCTCCTTGCCTTTTGTGCAGCTGGATAGAGTTTTTAGACCTTATAGAGCAGCCAGCACTTAACCAAAACATCAGATGAGTATAAAAGTTTCATTCATACATTTAATGTACTTCTTTCTGAGATTGTTTGACTTTTTTTTGTGTGTTTTTAATAACTACAGGCATCTGGAATTGTTATACCACAGACTAGTGGTGATAATAAATTTTTTTATAGTGAAGTCTTCGATCGTTATTTAATAATTTTGCATCTAGGTTTTGCAAATGATCCAGAAAAGAAGACTCTGCCTAAAAAAAAAAAAAGGATCCTCGATTTCTTGAGACTATATGGTATTTTTTCCTGGGAATACAGCTTCTCATCTCTCTTAATTATCTCCCTAGAGAGTTGTTTTTCACTTCTGCATTCACATGCTATATATTTCTTTGCAACTGCCAATGCAGTTTTACAAATACATTGTCATTCACCAATCCAGTCTGATAAATGTGTTGTTCCCCAGGAGCACTAGCAATTGAGCAAATTGTTAATGCTGGTATGCTATATACTCTGGAAATAGTGACCTCTTTTTCTAGTTCTGTTAGTTATTTTTTGTAATTTTCCACCCCGCAATTGTTAGTCCTCACGAGGGAGCTGGTTTTAAAAAGGAAATTCAATTAGTTTTCTAACCATTTAGCCCAATTAATGGGATCCAAGGAGCATCGGTTGTTAGCTTTTTTTTTGTTTTGTTTTAGTGAAACTATGTGCTGTGCTTATTTCTCTAGTAAAATGGAAAATGGAACAGCATGTTTAAACCATACCCTTGGAATGGACTATTGGAACACCCAGGAGAAAAAAAATTGCATTGCAGTTTTAGCTATTCCAGTTTTACCACCAGCCTAAATGGTCACACCTAAACAACCCATGAGGAAGTATTGAAGAACAGCACGTCTACATTAGGATACAGCTGAACAGCACGTCTACATTAGGATACAGCTGAACAGCACGTCTACATTAGGATACAGCTGAACAGCATGTCTACATTAGGATACAGCTAGTGAGATACTGTATTCTCAAGCAACAGGTACATAACCCAGTGCAAGTTATATTTGCTCCATGTCCTCCCTCCCTCCCAGGTCAATTGCAATGGCTTTACAATAGAGGATGAAGAACTCTCCCATTTGGGCTCTGCTGTTTTCCCAGAGTAAGTTTAGATATTTGTTTTCTCTTTTTAGCATTACATTTTATTCCTAGTTTCACAAACTCCAGTTAGCACTAAACTTGAACTGCCTAATATTAATTTATGTAAAGTCAAATTGGTGCGAGTCTGGGTCTGTGAAACTACCAAAAACTTTGTAATTTTTATATACAATATGACGTAATTTGATGTACCGAAAATCAACAACCAGTGATTTGAATTCCCATTTTATTCTTTGATTTGTTCCAACTTTTCTTTCTGCAAAACAATTCGGAACCGTTCTCCACCATGTTTTAATTGTCTTTGGATGTGTTTAATAGATTTAAATAGTAACAATTTCCTGGATTTCTATGTGAATAATAAGTGTTTATGTTCAGAAAGAACCAGGGGCATCGGCGGCAGAGCCCCCCCCACCCCCCACTCACTTTTTGACAAAAGAAACGTATGCACAGCAGAAAAAAGGAACTTGTATAGCACACCATGTTCACTTGCAGTTATACTCTGCATCCTACATAAAAGCAACGCGCTAATGATTTCTATTAAGAACTTCCCTTACTGTCCCAATGTCTTATGCTACTACTGAGCTCAGCTTTTCGTGCCTTCGACGGCTGAAACATATCTATGAGCATCCATAGCCAAGGCTGTGTTTTGAGTACATTTCATGGAAATCATGAAATCCGTGATACCTGTGAACATAGTCGATTTCATGAAATTAACTGGTTAATTTTCATGAATTAACCTGGCAGCTGGTTTAGTTTGGTTCAATGAAAAAGACACCAGCTGTGTCAAAGATCGGAAATATTTCTGCTAAAGATCCCTCTGTCCAGTGCAAAAGGGGGGGGGGGTCAGTTCACATGTGAAAATAGAATGTCTTTCAAAGGTAGACGTAATTTTTCAGGTAAACATTTAAATATTTAGAACATTTGTTATGTAATAACTAGAGAACATTATCAATTTTTTATTTGACAATGCAATATTTTATTTATTTTTTGCTTTAATAAATAGTAGGCTATGTTTAGTCATGAAATGCATATTTTTAGACCATGAAATAAGCCATTTTTTACAGTGAAACAATACCGCCCTATCCATAACTGAACAGCGTTTAAACCACCTCCTCCATCCTCCGTTTTCAGAAACACCTCACTGTTTCTATAGATCTTATAACAGTTTTGCATAACTTTTGTGTTGCCAGAGATACACAGTTTTTGGAAAGATCTGAAAATGTACAATCTAATGTTAACATTAAATTGTCTATAAAGGCTTATGCATTGAAATGTTTCAGGAGCAAAGCAACACTCCAAGGTGAACACTTGGTTTTCTCAAAACATTTCAATGCTTTTTTTTTTTTAGAAAGTTATGGGAGGGGGGGGGGGGGGTGTAATTTTGGTTGATAGCTCTTATCTAAGGAAAATATTCACACTTCTGCAGGAATTTATATTTTCAAAGCTTCCCCCCCCTGTACATCTATCCTAATGCTGACAATCCCATTTATCCAGATGCCTCGGGGCTTTTTGATAAAATATTACTTTTGGAGAATCTATAATCCGGTAATGCTACTATATAAAAAAGAAGTATCCTTCATCTGACAACATAATTTATAGGGTCTTCAAAAGGAGCACTTAACATGCATTTTAAAACCCTTTATCTTTTTATTTTTCATCATGAAAGAAGCTTTTATGCATAATATTGTTCTAAACCTGGGCAGTCATTCATCTTCTAGTGGTGTTTGAAATTCCCTTGTTTTCTCTATGATTTTGACCTATAATTTCTCTGTGCTCAAGTGTTGCCCTGATGAACCACAGCTGTTGCCCCAACGTGATTGTCACTTACAAAGGGACACTTGCAGAGGTCAGGGCTGTTCAGGAGATCAATGCTGGAGATGAGGTAAGAACCATCTCTTTTGATCTGCACTGCCTGGCCACTTTGTTAGGATCTGCCTGCATGCTTGGATGTGGCAGAGCCCTAATTCGAGATGCCAGTGACTTCCAGGTATCAAGCAGGTGCCACAGTAGCAAGAACAGTAGTGTTGATGTTGTGCTTCAAGACATCAGTCATAAGAGTGTATCGGCAATAGCTAGACGGTGGGAAAGTGGTCACTAAGAGACAGCTGTGGCAAACAGTTGTGACTGACGGACTGTCCAGTCTGAAATATTAATGACAGAATGGATTAACATGCCTCAGGACACCTTCCAGCACCTTGTGGAGTCCATGCCCTGTCTTGTCAAGGCTGTGATCGGGGCAAACATCGGTCCAACTTGCTTGCTAAGATTAAGGTCCTAATAAAAGTGTCCAAGCAGTGTTCAAACTGCTGAGTCTGTTTTTCCCTTTTGAGTGCAACTGTACGGGCAAAGGTTACCAAGCGAGTGTCTTAACCCAAAAAAAACTGTTATTTGGAACATATGTCCTTTTACCTTTATTGCCTGCAAAGGTCACATTAAGTGTGCCTGCACTGCCTTTTACAGTAGATCCCTTTCCATTTGTTTCCTGATAGGGACTGGGGCAACATATCTTGGGGTGGGATTTATGCCACAAACATGTTCTTAAAACAGGCCAGACTGTGAGCATGTTTTGACAGGCACAGTCACCTAGTAATTAAGGATATAAAAGCTAATCATCTTTATATTGATGAATCTATAGAAAGCTGACTTCATTTATATAATTAAAAAAGTGTAGGCCATGGTGGGAGATTAACCTAGCAAACATAGCCCAGAGGAATGTTATTAGAGTGAACATTTTACAAATAAATGTCTTAAATTTCAAAATCGGCAAAAGTATTTTTATAGAATCTGCACCCAAGGAACTGCTTTTAGACAACTTAAAAGTTTACCATTGCTAAAATTGCAGCAAAACGTAAAAACTGATACATTTGAATGCTTGGCATTCTTTCATTGTAATAACGATATTTTAAACTGGTACTGAACATTGTGTACCTTCCTTACCTTTTTCCTTTTATGTGGTCAATTTTAACTTTTGAAGTGTTTAAAATATTTTAGTAAATATGTATCTGTTCTCTTGTAATAGCCATAGTAGCTGCTGAATTTGCTAATGGCAGTCAGATGCCTACCTTCTGAACATCAGCCTGTTTACTTTTTATTGTAGCGGAAAAGGAGATCCAAAGTTCCATACCTTTTATGTAAGCATGCTGCAGTTTATTTAGACAGTGTACTGCCAGCAGCCTGAAAAATAAGCATATTCAGCTTCTCCTCTGGGCAATTGTTAAAGAACCGTAACATACAGATATCTAGCCAACCTATTTTTATTTTTAACGGATACAACAAAAAATCTAATAGATCACCGAAGCTTATCTAGGGTTTCGGATTTTAGGTTTTAACTGATAATCCTGCACATTTCTAAAAATAAACATCTAAAAAATTCGAACTCTAAGATGAATCGCTGCTTTAATAAAAGTATTCTTATCATGTCAAATGCTTGATAATAGATTTTTTTTTTTTTAATCACTTGTAGGTCTTTACCAGCTATATTGATCTGCTGTACCCCACCGACGACAGGAATGACAGATTGATGGATTCGTACTTTTTCAATTGTGATTGCAAGGAGTGTGCCACCAAAGGAAAAGTAAGATTTAAAGCAAGAGCTAACGCTCACTATTCAGATCTTCTGTAGTTCTTGAATCTCTAGTATAGTGCAGCACGGGCAAATTATAAAATTGCTCTATCGATTTACTGCTTCAGTTATTTTGAAAAATGCTTCTATATTTAGAATCAACTTGTAGTGGAAATGTTACTACATGTGTTTTAATGAGTTCCCACTTTGTGTAGGATAAAGCAAAAATGGAAACAAGGAAACTGAATGAACCTCCAAAACCTGAGACCATCAGGGACATGGTGAATTATGCCAGGAACGTGATCGAGGAGTTCCGGAGAGCCAAGCACTATAAATATATCCTTTGCTTTAACTCAATACAACTGTATTTGATGTAGTAAGGTTTAGAATGCAACAGGGGCAAACCAATACATTAACAAAACCTAAAGCTTTACCTAACACCATGTAATGTATAAAACAGTATTACTTCCCATTGCTTTTGCTGTATCTCTTTTGCTGTATATATTCTCATTGTCTTCAAAATCATCATTATTGTTTTTGATATGGATTTTTTTTTGTTCTCATACCGTGGGTCACTAGTCAACTGCATAACAAAACTAAGTTCAAATCCCCATTTTAGTCAGCATTCTTTCACCCTAGCAGTAGGGTGACATATTCTAATGTGTTTTGTTACCCATTTAACATGCAGGTTTGACAATCTTAGAGCTGGTTGGTGCTGTTGCACTGTAAGGTGAAGTGAACCCCACCGAAGAATCTTAGCTTTGAAACTAGGAACCCATCGTTTTTGTTCACTACTGTATCTCCACATACTAGTCCATATTGCCTCCTGTACCCAAGCTGCGGCCTCTTTCCATTGCTGTTATTTCTTGACTCTTTGGCACCCCCTAGTGATCTGCTGGAGATCTGCGAGCTGAGTCTGGATAAGATGGGTGATGTGTTTGAGGACACCAACGTGTACATGCTGCACATGATGTACCAGGCAATGGGGGTGTGCCTTTACATGCAGGACTGGGAGGGAGCATTGCGTTATGGGGAGAAGATCATCAAACCCTACAGGTACCAGCTCACTCATTTCAAATTATTTTTAATAGACAGTCACAGCATTTGTCTGTGCAACTATGCATTACCTAAAAGTGTACAACTAAAGCTACATATCTATCTAAACATACACATACTGCACTACCATATGGGGAAGGCAGTGATGGTTCCAAGGTTGGGACCTGCAATGCCTAGGCAGTAGTCAATGCCAAGGTCATTGCCAAGAACCTACACAAGACAAAGTAAAAATGCTGTTCTGTATATTAGAGTAAGTAGGGCTTAACTGTGGACAGACAAAATTAATACAATCGTTAATTGTCTTCTGGAAAATAATCAGAAAAAAGCCGTAAATAGAAACTCATTTGATGTCATAGTGCAAATTAAATGGATAAATAATCTGCTGGTTCCAACTGCCACAGTCTGTCCATGGAGAATTTCACTGGATATTTGCATAGAGGATTTCACTGTGGATATTTGCTTTCAATTGCTTGAGTAGTCATTCATTTGTGTGACCTCTGAATAACCCTGTATTTATTGCATATACAGTGACTTGGATTTTCAGGGCCTGCTCTAATTGCAGGGGGTCTTGGGATCCCTGCCTAAGTGAAGTCTGTTTATGTGGATTTTTTTTTTGTTAAGGATACAGTTGCCATGGTTTGGTTAAATGATCAAAAACAACAAGGTGTTTTATTTTGTAACTAATTCTGTGTTTCAGTAAAAATATTTTGCTTATCAGGAAAGATCATTTGAGCAAGTGGGTGACTGTGCAAGACAATGTGGTTTGGACATCTACCAAAATGAACAGTGTTAATGATATTTCTATCTTAGTATGATATTGCTACCACTAAAGCTTTCCTTTTTTGGGGGGGGACTTGTAAAGAGGAATGATCTAATGTTTCCCCAAAATGCTTCCTTAACCCCTTGAGGTACTCAAGGAATTGAGCAGTTGTTTTGAGTAACTCAAGTATTGTGAGGAAACTGCAATTTGGATAACCAGATCCAGATGTCAGTAAATTTGAAACCTGTTTCATGCATCTCATTGCAAAATAAGAACATTGGCATAATTTTATTTGTGGGATACTGTGGCAATGTTGCCCTGCCTCTGAGTGTATTTCTGTGTTGTATGTTGCGTGTTGTGTGTTAATGTTGGTGTATTGTCATTGGTACACGGGATGTAATATGGGGTATGCACACGAGTGTTTAAAATGTATATTTGTATTTAGGCATGAGGATTGCACAGCACTTCATGTGCAGGTAAAATGTAATAATATGTGAGCACGGGGAATTGCACTTTATTAATTCACGTGCAGTTGTACTGAGACTCCAATTGAATGATTGATTAGCAATCGAGTCTCGGTACAGCGGCATAAAAGCAGCAGGTTTTCACTCACTCGGGGTTGTGTGTTCGGTGAGAGGAGAACGGGATTGGAAACGGAGGTAATAATAGTGATAGTAAATAATAATATCAGCTCACTGGGTTTTCTGTGTACTCCATTTTGTTTGTTTCTGTATTTTGGCTAAAGTGCCAGGCCTGTGTTTTGTTTGTCTTACAACCTTTTATTTTCTGTCTGTTCATTTATTAAATGCTGAGCGAAAACAATCGCTCAGCTTCATCAAATTCCACCTCTCTTATTTTGTGTTGATTCCTGTTTCTGGTCTGACGTCATTTATTAAATGAAACCTAGACAAAATGTAGGACTTTTGTAAGCAGTCTTTAGTGAACATATATCTGTGGTGGATGTTTCAGTATCAAAGCAATGTACTGCAAAGTGCACCAGATTTTTGTTTTAAACGCAGGATTTTTTTTTTTCCTCTCTCATATAGCAAGCATTACCCTCCCTACTCTTTAAATGTGGCCTCCATGTGGCTGAAGTTAGGAAGGCTGTATATAGGATTGGAAAAGAAGTCTCTGGGAGTCGAAGCTTTAAAAAAGGTGAGGTCATTAAAAAATCACATCAGTGCTAGGATCAGCTGAATAGGTATATAAAATACACATTTTGAAAACACAAAGGTCGAGGTCAAGAACATGTCTCTTACAGGTCAGTAGACCTTCAGAAAATTGAAATTGTTTCTGTGTATTGTCTTGGTTATGTCATGGTGGTTACCTTGTGTATTCATTTTGTGACAGAACCACTTTAACGCAATGTGACGGCCATACCATCCTCATGGTCTACTGAAGATACTTGAGACAGTGTGTTGCAGGTTCATACTTTTTCCCTGGCACATGTAAACTGGTCAAGTGATTTTTGAACAGCACAGTACAGCAGTGGTCGGCAGGGCTGTATCAAGGGCTGAGCGAGAGCTGAACTTCATTTTAATGTTACCGCAAGGGCGCTGTCGTGGGGAATTCTCCGTATGACCTTCATATATTTCTTGCGAGTAAGCAGAAAATTCAGTGTTTAGCAATATCAATTCCAAAGTACAGTACTTGCTGATTGTAACGGTACATTTATGCCTTGCTTTGGTACTGGAATCCTTAAATGATAGACAGAAATGCAGAATAACATAAAACAAAATTCAAAAGTAGCATTTTTTTATTTTATTTTTTTGTTTAATGCTTCATTGCATTATGACAAATTCAGTGAGAAATGGCACTTTTCTACATAGACAGGAACACAGAATAACATCAAACAAAATTCAAAAGTAACATGCATTTTTATTTTTTATGTCATTGCGTTATGACAAATTTAATGAGAAAAATGGCACTTTTGTTCTTTGGCCTGCCATCAAATTTAATTACCAACTATTTGCGGTACAGTTTAATACCTTACCAAAGTTACAGTAGCACCATTCTAGCTGTGTTTTATTTCTTTTTTCAATGTATGTTTGTGAATGTAAAGTGGAAAAAATATATATTTGTTTTTCATTTCTATTAGGCCATAGCGATTATGGAGGTGGCCCATGGAAAGGACCACCATTACATAGCAGAGATCAAGAAAGAGCTTGAAGATCACTAATTAAAAATAAGTTCCTTTTTCAGATTAAAAATACAATTATGACCTGGTAACTTGTTAACCTTTTTCCTTGGTAATGCCAACTGCCTTCTTTGTCAAAGGTTCCACTTTAGACTGGTGTGGTGATGTTACTAAAACAATGCCTTTGTAAATTGTTACTATACTTATTTGTTATGAGGAAGGTAACTTTGGAACATTTTTGTGGGAAACTTCCAGTTTGTTTTAACTAGTAAAGCACCTTTTTGTTTCTTTTTTTTTTTTTTTTTTTTTTGTAAGTTCAACATATTTTTTTATTTTTTTATTTTTTTTACAACAGGGCAAATTTTTGTTAACCTTGGCATGACAGTCATGCAAAGTGCTGACACTGCCAGTGGTGATCAGTCTGCTGTGTTGAATGGCCAGTTGACGTATAAATGTGTCACCCTTTCCTGTTTTGGGGTAAAAACAAAAAGGACAATAGTATAATTGTGGAATGACCTTCTGTCCCAGAGAAGGCCCATATGCTGGAAGGCCTGGGGTGAAGAGACAGGCAGCGGTGTACATTACCACAAAAGTGCAGATGGATTATTTTAAATCACAAAAGGTTCAGTTCTCTTCTTGAATTCAGGAGACGAGCTAAACCAGCCAAACCTTTAGTGACCTGTTCTTGCTGCAGGTTGCTTTGATACAAGGCAGAGGGTTAACAATGACAGGCAGCATATTCACAGTAATGCTGTTAATGTATTTATTGTACTGGCTATATGGCATGAAGGTTAGTGGATGCATACAGTAGTTTGATTGTTGTTGTTTTTATTTGTCATGTATGTGCACTACAACAATAAAAAAAAAAAAAAAAAAATGGAATGAAAAACAAAAAACAAGTTTTTGTATTTGCCATGTTTAAAAAGCAACCATTCACAGTACTACAATAGTGTAGTTTCTTGAATTGTGTATTTGTATATTGTGCTAAGCTTAGTTAGTCCAATCAATTTCCTGAAACAATACAGTCTGCGCTGGCTCATCGGGATACTGATATTCGGGATCCTGGTAATCGGGATTTCTGCTTAAATGGGAAAGTTTCCAAAACTATTGATTGGTTAATATGGAATGAGGATACCACCTTTGGCAAAAAGGATGGATTTGTTCCTAATATAACCCGTAAACGTGGTAAAATGTAAACAACAAGAGAGGTGGAGTTTGGTGGAGCTGAGCGAATGCTTTCGCTTAGCATTTAATAAGTGAACAGAATGGTAAATAAAAAGGTTGTAACAAACAAAAAACACAGGACACGGCACATTTGCCAAAACAAAACAGACTATCAGACAAAACACGGTGAGCTTCTATTTTTCTTAATAAGATTACAATTACCTCCGTCTCCAATCCCGTTCTCCACTCATCGAACACACAGCCCCGAGTGGGTGAAAACATGCTGCTTTTATGCAGCTGTACTGAGACTCAACTGCTAATCAATCATTCAATTGGAGTCGCGGTACAACTGCATGTGAATTAATAAAATGCAATTCCCCGTGCTCACATATTACATTTTACTTACACGTGAAGTGCTGTGCAATCCTCGTGCCTAAATACAAATATACATTTTAAACACTCGTGTTACAGACCTGTTTATATCTCGTGTACCGATGATTATACACCAACATTAAAACATAACACAAAATATACACAGGGTAGGCACTTTGCCACAGGGACCCATAAGGGCCCGCAGTACCAGTTCTAGATCCCACTTGGGGACCATACTTTTCATGGGAGGACGAAGCCTCTGAGCCCCTTTAAGAAATTGCACTGCCAAGAAATGTGCCCCAGGGGAGACAGAGTAAATTCTGTCATGGCACACTGATATTACTGCCAGGTATACCTTCAAAGTGGATGCTGATTTTCCTGCGTCAAACAAGTGTTGTAAGAAGGTTAATATCATCTCAACTGGGCAAGTCACAGTCTTGGAAAACTTTCCATTTATATGATTACTGGGCTCTAGTGCTGGGCGCCCTAGCAGACTGTAGTGTTTCTACTACTGCATCTGGCAAACCTCATCTAAATAGACGGCTCTGTTCAACGGCCAGACCTAGAGTTGGAGCTGGGCTGGGTTCAGGTGCCATAATAGCCCCTCCACTTGGCTCAGGAGGACCTTGCGCAGTGGGAGCTGCCACGGCTGATCCAACAACATGTCAGAGAGGAGAGCAAACCAGGGGCGTCTCGGCCATCTGGGTGCAACCAGCAAAACCTGTGCTCTCTCCACCCTGATCCTCTCTAGTGTCAGGGGTAATAATGGTATCGGAGGGAATGCATATAATAGCCCCTGTGGCCAGGGGTGAGCTAGCGTGTCTACTCCCAGGGGAGAACCATACGGGGCAATGAGTGGACTCGGCTGTGGCAAAAAGGTTGACGCATGCCGGTCAAAACCTTTCCCAAATCTGTTTCACCACTTGAGGATGCAGCCTCCACTCCGAGCTGTCTGGAGCTCTTCTGGACAGGAGGTCTGCTGACTTGTTGTCCACATCGGGAGGTGAAATGCCCTGATGGAACTCAAGTTTCTGTACGTCCAGGACAGGAGTCTGTGCACTGCGTGGTGAAGGCCTGGCGAGCGCAGGCCGCCTTGGTGGTTTATGTAGGCTATCACTGTAGTATTGTCCATCCGGACCAGCACCAAATTCACTGCTTGCAGCTCTTGGGCATTTATGTGCGCTTGCTGCCAATGTCCCTTCCACTGACCTCTTTTTCCTCTCACATTCCAGACCGCTCCCCAGCTCAGGCTGGAGGCGTCTGCAGTGATCACTTAGATTGCCAGGACTGAGCCACCTCTCCACCTCTCTCAATGTTCGCCATTGTCTGGACACTCGCACCAGCCGGTACCTATCTCGGACCGGGTGCACCTTGAGCGTATTTACCCAGGCTTGAAGCAGGCACATTCTCAGCAGCCCTAGTGGAAGGATTCTTGAGGCAGCTGCCATTAGCCCCAACAACCTTTGATATACCTTGACCTGTAAGAGAGCATCCTCTCTGAATAGGGAGAGTGTGGCCTCCAATTACCGAATAGGAACACTGTGGACTGAGACGGTATGAAGTTGTTCTTCTGTTGATGTATTGAGAGCCTTAACTTCGTCATATGATCTATGACCTGTTTTGTGCGACTCTGCGCGTGCTTTTGAATGCACGCAAGCTGGCCAATTGTCCAGCTAGTTCAGGATCCGAATACCCTGCAGCCTGAGTGGAGCCAGTGCTGCATCCATGCACTTTGAAAAAGTGCAGGATGCCAGCGAGAGGTCAAAAGGCAGCACGCAGAATTCGTATACGTTGCCTTGAAAGGTGAAGCTCAGATATTTTCTGTGCACAGGACGGATCGGGATGTTAAAGTAAGCGTCTTGCTGGTCGATCGATGTGAACCAATCGCCCGGTTGGACAGACTGGATTATACGCTGTGCTGTCAACATGTTGAACTTCCTCTGTTTGAGAAACAAGTTAAGGACCCTGAGGTCTATAATTGGTCTGAAACCGCCGACCCTTTTGGGTACCAGGAAGTACCTGGAGTAAAAGCCGCTGAGGTTATCGCTTGGGCTTACCAAGCATACAGCGTATTTCCTTTGAAGATTGGCGATCTCGTGTTGGAGTATGGCCCTCGCTGGTTCGACGGTGATGGGGAGCACACCCTTGAAGGGTGGCAGACCTATGCGGAATTGTAGATCGTATCCGTGTCTCATGGTCGGTAGCACCCAGGTCTCCTGGGTGCAGCCTTGCCAATGGTCACTGCCATTGTCAGTCTGGTTGTGGGGGGGTTTGGTGGTAGCTGGGGCCCCTCAGGGGCAGTCTCCCTTGGGCTTGGGAGGGGGCGGGTCTTTCTTAGGTCCTGGCCTCGGTTTCCAGCCGGAGAACCGGTTACCCCATGCCTGCGGTGATCACCTGCCTCTGGCACTGCCTCTGGCTACTTGTCTGCTCTGGGGTGGAGGCCGATGTTCAGACCCTTTCAGCCCAGCAGCCTGCACATGCCACATTGGGCGTTGACGGTAAGCCGGAAGGCGCGAAAATTTGGAGGCGACCTCCATGGCCTTGTGGGAACTCTCAAGGCTCACATCAATGGTCGCTCCAAAAGTCTTCCCCGGTGTAATTGCGTCGTCCAGTAGCGGCACCTTCTTGGTCTCCACGACCTTGGCTTGTGTCAGCCACAAATGCCAGTGGGTAGCCACCATTGCAGCCCGTGTAGCCGCGCTAGCAAAGCCTGAGTATTGAGAGGGGCGCTAGGCTTGAGCTGTTTTTTTGGTTTTTTTTTTGGTCACTGTGACCGATTAAATTTGCGTAGTGGACGACGCCGCAAGCCCGCAGAGTCTCCTTTCAGCACCACAACAGCTCCTGACACGTATAACAACTACACGAGGCCTCATGCAGTGAAAAAAGAGTAATGGCCGCCACCAATCTCAGAAGAGGGGTCGAAACCAGCTCTAGTCAGTAAACTGATGTGAGAATAAGGCGAGAGCACTCTTTAGTAACCATCGAAAGTGCGATTTTACAGTGGAATTTTTATAAATTTGCAGATAAACTCCAACAAATCAGCCAATTCAAGAAAGCAAAATGCAATCTGACTTGTCTCAGTGAATTGAGAGAGAAAATGGCGATGTGCCACTGTGAGGACATCCCTCTTCAACAGGACTTCCCCCTCACACCAGAGCACTGATAGGGCAGCTTTTTTATATATGCTCAGTGATTGACGGTCAGAGAGGCTCTTCCCATTCGGTAATGTTTGTCATTCAGATTGTAAGGGAACTGAGTTTACACATCCAGTAATATACCACTTTTGCAGTTTTGATTTATTATACTAGTATGAATTTTTTATTTAGTTAAGTTACATACTGGGAACGTGTTAATGTTGGTTACTCTTAAGTACCTGCACAGTGCCTAAGCAATAGTACGATACTGTACGGTATAATTTGTATGGTACACACGGCAGTGGACCTAGTACTGTAGACATGATACCGTGCACGTGGCAGGGTACAGTGCACATGGTATGGTACCGGTATGGTAACCTTGTTCACTGGGAACGGAGGTAGGTCTATGACCTACAGTTACTGAAAAAGTAATATATAGGGATGCCCACCTATATACAGTGGCTCTCAAAAGTATTCACCCCCCCCTTGGACTTTTCCACATTTTATTTTAAAAAGAGTTTTTGCCACTGATCAACACAAAAAAAGTCCATAATGTCAAAGTGAAAAATAAAATAAGCAAAACTGGCCTTTATGGGAGAGTGGCAAAAAGAAAACCATTGTTGAAAAAAAAAACATTCATCAAATCTCAGCTAGAGTTTGCCAGAAGGCATGTGGGAGACTCTGAGACAAGAGGAAGAAGATTCTATGGTCTAATGAGACCAAAATAGAGCTTTTTGGCCTCAACACTAAGCGCTATGTTTGACGCAAGCCTAACACCGCACATCATCCTGAGAACACCATCCCTACCGTGAAGCATGGTGGTGGCAGCATCATGCTATGGGGAAGCTTCTCTGCGTCAGGGCCTGGAAAGATTGTGAAGATACAGGGCAAAATGGATGCAGCAAAGTACAGATAAATCCTGGAGGAAAACCTGCTGAAGTCTGCAAGAGACCTGGGACTTGGGAGAAGATTCATCTTCCAGCAGGACAATGACCCCAAACATACAGCCAAAGCCACACTAGAGTGGCTTAAAAACAAAAAGGTCAATGTCCTGGAGTGGCCCAGTCAAAGCCCAGACCTCAATCCAACTGAGAATATGTGGAAAGAGTTGAAAATTGCTGTTCACGAAAGGTCTCCATCCAACTTGACGGAGCTTGAGCAATTTTACAAAGACTGGGCAAAAATTGCAGTGTCCAGATGTCCAAAGCTGGTAGAGATTTATCCAAGTAGACTCATGGCTGTAATTGCTGCTAAAGGTGCCTCTACCAAATATTGACTCAAGGGGGTGAATACTTATGCAATCAATTATTTTCTGTTTTGTATTTGTAATTCATTTAGAACAATTTGTAGATTTGATTTTTCACTTTGACATTATGGACTTTTTTTGTGTTGCTTAGTGGCAAAAACTCCTTATTAAATCCATTTTGATTCCATGTTGTAACACAGTAAAATGTGTAAAAGTCCAAGGGGGGTGAATACTTTTGAGAGCCACTGTAGCTTCTGGCTAGCCACCACAGCCCTAAGATTGGAGGCATCCCGCTGGCACTGCTGAGACTGGCACTAGAAACCAGAGCGGCAACGAAACACTGAACAGTCAGACCCGAAGCAGAGCTGAGCCCAGCAATTGCTAGGGAATCAGCAAAAGGTAACCTTGTTCGTTGTACAGAGTACCGGCAGGAATGGGAGCAGGTCTGGGACCTACAGTTACCATGGGAGCAATTTATAGGAATGAGGAAAGCATACTATTAGATCCCTAATAGTCTTCACACCAAATCTACAAGCAGAACTAATCAGGCAACAAGAACCTGTGGGAAAGGCTGCAAGCAGCTTAGCCCAAAGCACACGTCTTGGTCCAACGCAGGACTGCTGAGCGCAGAAGCTGTGTTTGTATTTCTGTGAAAAACACATTTTCTCACACAATACAGTAACAACTTGGTTACCAGTAATGTTATATAATTTTGTAACAAAAAAAAAATATATTTTTTTAACTTCAAACGAAGCTAGCAGCCTGAGAGAGAACTCAAGTAGCCGACTTAAGGTTGTTCGATCCTGGTGAAGGGGCGATGGGGACTGTGGGACTAATGAAAACCATGGCTGAGTGAACAATACCTCTAAACAGTATTCACTATAAGCACATACAATAATCACATTAAATAGTGTAAATACACAAGTGAATAAGCAGACATAAGTAATGATTAGGGCCCCATGAAATTATTTTTATTTTTTATAATTTTACATTTTATTTTTCACAAATGTAATTTTATTTAATTTTTCGCAAATGTCATTTTATTTCATTTCGTTTAATTTTTCACAAATGTCATTTTATTACAGATACAAATTAATAAAACTACTGAAATAGCTTTATATAAATAATAGTATAGTATACTTCATGTTTTAACTATATGCATATGTTTTATCAAACATTATCCTATTTATTTATTTATTTTTCTTAAATTTAGTCATTGCCAATGATTTTTACCCCAGTTTTAACCTCAATTTGGACTCGCCAATTGTGCTATTAAATCCTGGTTTATCATTGCAATCCCCCGGTGACTCTGGAAATGGTGGCTGACACATGTTCCTGCCAAGCTGTCATTTTTCGCACTGCGGTTCCACAGCGAAGCCATCGGACCTATAGTGCCAGAGGACAACACAGATCTGAATGGCTCCACTGCAGACCTGCAGACACCCTATCAGCCACAGGGGTCGCTGGTGCGCGGTGAACCGTGGATTGCCCTGCCGACCTAAGTCTTCCCTACCCGGGCGCCGCTCTGCCAAGTGTGTGCCGCCCAATTCTGTCATGGTCGGCAATGATATCCTATTTTGTTTTTAACATTTTGACAAACAGACCTTGCACAGAAAAATATCTTAGTTCCCATAATTTCTTAGCGGTATTATATAATATATATATATATATATATATATATATATATATATATATATATATATATATACACACACACACAGTACTGTGAAAAAGTTTTAGGTGGTGTGAAAAAATGCTGTAAAGTAAGAATGCTTTCAAAAATAGACATGTTAATAGTTTATATTTATCAATTAACAAAATGCAAAGTGAGTGAACAGAAGAAAAATCTACATCAAATCCATATTTGGTGTGACCACCCTTTGCCTTCAAAACAGCATCAATTCTTCTAGGTACACTTGCACACAGTTTTTGAAGGCACTTGGCAGGTAGGTTGGCCCAGACATTTTGGAGAACTAACCACAGTTCTTCTGTGGATTTAGGCAGCCTCAATTGCTTCTCTCTCTTCATGTAATCCCAGACAGACTCGATGATGTTGAGATCAGGGCTCTGTGGGGGTCATACCAGCACTTCCAGGTCTCCTTCTTCTTCTTTACGCTGAAGATAGTTCTTAATGACTTTCGCTGTATGTTTGGGGTCGTTGTTATGCTGCAGAATAAATTTGGGGCCAATCAGATGCCTCCCTGATGCTATTGCATGATGGATAAGTATCTGCCTGTACTTCTCAGCATTGAGGAGACCATTAATTCTGACCAAATCCCCAACTCCATTTGCAGAAATGCAGCCCCAAACTTGCAAGGGACCTCCACCGTGCTTCACTGTTGCCTGCAGACACTTTTTTGTGTACCACTTTCCAGCCCTTCGGCGAACTGCCTTCTGCTACAGCCAAATATTTCAAATTTTGACTCATCAGTCCAGAGCACCTGCTGCCATTTTTCTGCACCCCAGTTCCTGTGTTTTTGTGCATAGTTGAGTCGCTTGGCCTTGTTTCCACGTCGGAGGTATGGCTTTTTGGCCGCAAGTCTTCCATGAAGGCCACTTCTGACCAGACTTCTCTGGACAGTAGATGGGTGTACCAGGGTCCCACTGTTTTCTGCCAATTCTGAGCTGATGGCACTGCTGGACATCTTCCAATCGCGGAGGGAAGTAAGCATGATGTGTCTTTCATCTGCTGCAGTAAGTTTCCTTGGCTGACCACTGCGTCTACGGTCCTCAAAGTTGCCCGTTTCTTTGTGCTTCTTAAAAAGAGCTTGGACAGCACATCTGGAAACCCCTGTCTACCTTGAAATTTCTGCCTGGGAGAGACCTTGCTGATGCAGTATAACTACCTTGTGTCTTGTTGCCTTGCTCAGTCTTGCCATGGTGTATGACTTTTGACAGTAAACTGTCTTCAGCAACCTCACCTTGTTAGCTGAGTTTGGCTGTTCCTCACCCAGTTTTATTCCTCCTACACAGCTGTTTCTGTTTCAGTTAATGATTGTGTTTCAACCTACGTATTGAATTGATGATCATTAGCACCTGTTTTGTATAATTGTTTAGTCATACACCTGACTATATGCCTACAAAATCCCAGACTTTGTGCAAGTGTACCTAGAAGAATTGATGCTGTTTTGAAGGCAAAGGGGGGTGGTCACACCAAATATGGATTTGATTTAGATTTTTCTTCAGTTCACTCACTTTGCATTTAGTTAATTGATGAATATAATCTATTACCATGTCTATTTTTGAAAGCAATCTTACTTTACAACATTTTTTCACACCTGCCTAAAACTTTTGCACAGTACTGTTTATACTGCCTTATTATTGTGGGGTTGTCATAATAATTGCACATACAGCTGCATACATCCCCTCATCCTCAAATTCTTTGCAGCATTATTTAATTGTTATGTATGGTTTAGGCATTTTAGAAACAAGTGTCTTTTCTTCCGTCACCATTTTTTCCCCCCAAATGACTCGCTCCAAATTATACATCTGCGCAAATACTAGTCAGAGCTTCCGTTTCCCCTCAGTCTATGGTAACAGCTGAGCCTTGACAACTACGAATGCAAGTATTTATTTAAAGTATTTTCTGTATAAACCTCAAAATTACAAAATGTCACTCTGTTTGTTTTATAATGATTTTTCATGTTATTTCTTTTTATATTTGCATTTCGTTTTATTTAGATGTTACATTTTGTGTTATTTAGTAATTGCGAAAAACACTGTGCTCTAGTAATGATACTTATCTGTTTGTAGATCTCTCCTGCTTTCAGGTCAGTAAATGGAAAAATATTTATAACGTTTGTGTCGGCAATCCTTTTATCCCTTTTGGAACTGGCATTACTACGTCACAGGCACTACGTGCAGCTTTGATATGTCTTAGTCATGTGATCACAGTCTTTAGGTTAAATACCTATTAGGCAATGGTTACACTTCGTACTTGGTAGGGAATGTGGAATTTTAAATTGCTGCAAATATTTTCCATTATTATATATTCGAATAGTTGGGCTAACAAATATAACAGGGTATCTGAAACAGGAGTAAGTTACAGATATGGATTGTACAAAGCATTATTCTGTCCTATTTTTCCACATATCCATCCAACATATAATTGTACATTAACTAAAAATTCTGTATTTCAACACAGTATAATTGTTGGGACTCCCCGTTGATTTAAAGATAACGTAGAATTTTTATTGAATTTCATTTTATTACATTTGCTATTCTGTATGATTCTAGGTTCTGTTGACTGGGCCACGTCTCAAAGTAACTGCAATGAAACATAGCTGTCAGGTTAAAGGGTGTTTACCTTTGCGAGTGAAGCTGCTGTGGTGTTTTTCAACTTGCCTGTCTGCTTCTGCAATATCACCCACCAACACGACAAAAAAAGAAGCCTGCAGAAATATAGAACATTGTCTCAATCCGCACCTAAATCACTACCATATAATGAAGTTTGGAACAGGCCTAAACACAAAAGCATGACATAGCTGTGTTTGTAATTTGTGAGAGGTGGTCCTGTCTTTACCTGGTTTGAGCGTGCTTTAAGCTTTCCTGAGAATCCTAAATATCAGAGCTGAACATGCCTTCCAACTATATTAGAATGACATTCGAAGCTACTTACTCTTTAATGTTTAACTTAAAAGACCAGTTGACACTATTTTCAAAAAAACTATTGTATGTACTATACCATTTTAAATATACACACATTATTTATAATTGTAGCCCGGTCCATGCAAAAAAAGTAAAAGATGGAACTATTCTGATGTCACAGATGCTGTCAATAGACTTATTTTCTTGTAACACTGCAGCCATTCTGAATTTGTTTAAAGAGACAGTACGCAGCAGACAAGGGGAACAATTAAAATAATGTTTTATTGCATGTTGTGAGTAGGAATGACAGAGGTATTTTTCAAAAAAAGCTTTGTTACATTAATGTAAACAAGGAAGCAAAAGTAAAAGCATATACAAATAGAATTATATACAAAATGTGACTAAAGTTGTATGTGAAAGGTACAGTATGTTCTACCAGTGAAAAGGCAGGAGTCAAAGTATTTAAACAGAAATACAAAAAGAAGAGAAATGCATCTGGATACAGTGCAAAAAAAATACTGTCAACGATTTCAGTTATATCAACACATAACTGGCAAGCATAATCTTATATACCAATTTGAGTAACTTTACATTGAGTATAAAAACAGCATGCATGGTTAAAAGATTTTTTAATCATAATATTAAAACAAAGTAACAACATTCATAACTCTTTCTGCTTATCTCGGACAACTCTCTCGGCATCACACACATTAAAGATATATATGAACAGACATTTTTATTAGTCACTTTTAGGCTACTGCTTGCAACATCCAAAAAGTATTCGGATGGTAGGATCTTATTTGCTGCCTTTTGAAAACAATGTCAATAATAATAATAATAATAATAATAATAATATGAAAATAACATTTAAGACATCTTCAGAGAAACTGCTCCTCTGTCCCATAATCAAAATGTCTTTGTCATCAGTTATCAAACTATTTCTAATGACTTTGAATGCTTTCACTATTAAAGACTATGTGGTTGTAAGTAAAGGTAATGCTTATAAAATGTGAAAGGGTGACTAGCTCTTGCTCTAGACGTGGTATTATGTGTGTATTGTAGCCTATATTTTCTTCTGTCTTTCTTTCTTCTGTTCCCCAAGAGTTTCCTGTGCAGACACTTTTAATTGTGTCACAGTAAGTTTTATACTGGTTTTGAGATGTTGATGGCTGGCTCCTGAGAACTTAGTGTTTACCACCAAACTCAATTCGTACCTGTGACCCAAAATAGCTTCTAGGTAAAGTATTTCTCTCCCTAGCCTCCACGTTGACCACAGAGCTTTATGAACGTTCTGAAAAGACATATATTCTTTCAGAAAGTTCTTAACAAATTGTAATGTTAGTTATTACATTTTGACATTAGGAGCTAGTAGCAGTTGTTTTTGATTAAAATGTGTGTCATCTAGGGGTTAAATGAAAAAAAAAAACCTGAATAAATGAGCAGTCAATATGTTTTTATCTTTTTGAATTTGCATTTGTATAAAACATTGAAATACTATATCCAATTAATTTGGGATATGTTTTATTAGTTGACTCCAACATTTACTGACTGACAAAATTGGACTGAGAAAATAACATAGCTAAGGCACTCCATTATTCAGGTTAAAACGACATGGGAGAAGTCTAACATTCTGACAGCACTTTGTCCACACACCAAAGTCAACGTATATGTAGTGAAAGTGATCTATTACATTATGTTCAGCCTCCCCTCATGGTATCCCTGTTCATCCTGGTTCAAGGATATGGATAAACAATTCCATTACTGCACTGTAATTTATAACATGGCTGAAAAGCAAACAATCAGCACCACAGCAATGTAAAAACAGTAGGTCCCAGAAGCCGCTCTACAGTCACATTGGCGTTCAGGAGCAGAAACATGGATTATCTACAGAGGACACTTGTTTACAATATTCAAGGCCTAACAACCCAAAAAGGCAGGAAAAACAGAACTGCTATAAAACATTTGTGTTTATAAAAAGTTTATATAATCTTTCATATTGTTTCAGAGACTTTAAAAATTAGGCAAAGGCAGCTTGGTCACATCATCACTGCACAACGACAACTTTTTTTTTTTTTTTTTTTTTTTTTTTTTTAATAAAGTCATTATAATTCAGGGTGAAGGAACAATGGCAGGTTGGTTGGTTACTTAAATAAGGGAACTTTGTATTCATATGTTGGTTAATTGAATAACTAAAATTAACCCAGGCTTGATGTCCTGTCTCTCTCTAAGTTAAATTGGGAAACTAATGAGACACAATGTATGAATAATAGTTCCCTTTAGAAATAGAAATAGTCAATGTAGGCAATGTATTCTTGGTTCCAACATTGCACTGTACTGATAGGGCAGTTTTGACCGGTTGTTTACATTTCCGACTGTAGTTTATTATTTTGTAGTTTTATGAATTTGAAACCCAACAATTTAACTTTAATCAAGTGAGAACACACAGAAGCAGTTAAGTTAGATAAACTGTAGGAATGCATAGTGTAATAATTTATAAAGACTGAAATTAAAAATAAAATTGTTTTGTACCAGAGTAAAGATTTTAAACGTCACTTAAAATGTTAGAGTACATCTGAAATACAGATACAAAGTACAAGGCATAGTCTCACAATAAGTAATGTTTACCCAATTTAAAGCATCCTGCAATTTCTTTATTTTCCTCTAGAGTTTTTTTTTTTTCATTTCTATGGTTCTACTGACCTCTGCTGGACCATGAAGTGTTTAAAACAGTGCTATTTAATGTGATGTTCTCGTCCCTACTTTCACTTTGAAATTCAATTGTTAATCAGAAGGTAATGTATGTTTTTCCATTTTTGTTAAAATGTTTTGATTCAATGCCACTGAAACGTCTCTATTTCATAGCAACGTCATTATAGATAAACACAGACAGCAACGCTACCTGAAATGGTGAATACCAAATGCTAGTAAAAGCTAGTAAAATATCTTTAGTAACTTCATAAATACAAATAGATAGACAAATAGATAAAATGCAAGGCCTGTGTTATTGTTTCATGTTTTGTTTTGTTCTTTTAGCAAAAGAACAGTACAGACATGCATAATGCATGATAATCAAACATAGTGTAATTTGTTTAAATGATTTTGTAAAATGAAATGCTAAGACCAAAAGACTGGAGGCAGTTTTTGCTATTGTTGTCTACTGAACCTGCACACTTTTATAGGTTATACTGGTTAACAAGGCTAAGGGTGAAATGTATTTTGGGGGAAAATACAAAGTCATGTCATACATAGAGCATCTTTTTAATTGTTTCTAAATAAATGTGTTAATTGTTTTTGTTTTACTGCATGCATCCTGGCACCTTCCGAGTAACATATATATATATATATATATATATATATATATATATATATATATATATATATATATATAATATATTTTTTCGATTTGCAAAAATGCTAAACCGGACTTCCTCAGTTTTGTGAACCTTTACTCTTAACAATTATCCTCACGGATTAACTGCAATAACAGTTGACATTATTGTATATTTTTTTCACATTTGTAAACTTGCGAAACTGTTTTGATTGATAACTAACTATACTTTTTGACACACAAAAAAAAAAACAATGTGATGTTTTTGTAAACCAGTTAAAAAAAAAAAAAAAAAAAAATATATATATATATATATATATATATATATATATATATATATATATATATATATATATATATATATATATATTATATGCTGAGAGCACTAAACAATATTTTACTATACTAAGAAGTGTTATTCAGATGTTTAAAGGTATATATTATTATGAAGGACATTAGTAAGAAAGTAGCATATATTCTTAATATCAGAACATCAAGTAATATATTGATGTTCAGACAGATTATATGTAACAAGGCGCTATTAACATGACAAGTGAAATGTACAAGGTTTGAAGTAATTAGGACCGAAGTACAACAGCAGTCAAATGGCAGACAGATTGTTCTCAATTCTATATTAGCCTGGAGTTTTTGAGGAACTGAATGAGAACCTGGTAGACAAATTTATACTGGGCGATAGTCTGGACCATTAAAATGCGTTTCTGCCTGAGATACTCCAGCATCATAGGGACATCCACTTTCTGGAAGAGAGAGAAAAATAGTGCTTAGTGGGACTTTGTGTGAGGTGATGGAAAAGTAATTTTACACAGTTCTGCACATGTGATGCACAAATGAAAACATAAAGTTCACTGACTGTCCTATATTACATGCAATAATTAAAATAAGGTGGGGATAATGCTAGAAATGCATTAACACAGAATGAATTACTACCCCTCAAAGGCACTAATGAAGCAGCTGGAGGGCTTAGTCACAATTACAGGACACACACTAGGCATGTTTTGTGTTCTTTTGAATGAAAACCAAGCATCCCATGAGGCATTGTATAAGGGGACAGTACCTCTGATAGGACAGTTTGTAAACAAGGAGGAAAATGCTTATTTTGAAAAATTTAAAATGTGTATTTCTAACAGTTTGTGGAATATGGCAAGAGGTTAAAAAATAAATGGTGACCACAGAACGATACCAAGAATCAAAGGTGACGGAGAGAATCAGCCGTTTACAAACTTGAAAAAATGGGCCCAATTTTGAAGCAAATGCACATTTTCAGAAAGAAATATAACAATTACATTTTAAAGAAGGCCTCATGTTAGGCAGTATTCGGTTTATTACAAACCTCATTGTGTTCCAAACAGCCGATCATCAGTTCTGTAAGGATAACGACTCCAGTCCTCCCCACCCCAGCACTGCAGTGCACTACAATGGGAGGATTGTTGCTCTTCGACGAGTCGAGCATGCTGTTGGTGTGACGACGCACAGACTGAATCTCCTCCAGATAGGCTGTAAGCAAAAAACAAGGGCCATTATTCCTCTAAATATAAAAATGTTAGTTACACTTGGAAGTTTTCTGTAGTGATGGATCTATATTTTAAAAGTGAATTTCTAGTGCATGATGCTGGTTTGTTATCAATGACTAATCCAATCCAATACGTATTGAATATACATGGCCTATAGGTGCATTCCAGGCCACTCTCATTATTATGACTATTACTCATTTGGCATATAAATAGTCTATATTTAGCAATCTTTTTCAACATAATATGCTCATACAAATTAAATAATTACAATTAGTTTCAATAAAAAGTAAAAACTGCTGAATACAAAATGGCAGAATAAAATCACTACAATCAGAACATCTAGTCATAACTATTTCTGCATATAACATAGTAGGGAATACAGTACAAGAGCCCAGGAGATTATGAGTAACATACAAATACAAAACATATCTTACATAAAAATCCTTGCACTTCTTCAGGACAACCATGATCCGGCCAATCAGTGTACTGCAAGTGCCACACGGTCCTCTCCTGTCCAGACAAAAGATGCTTGACCTTTAAACCTGTAGTTGCATAGCAACCAGAATCTGTGCGGAACTTGGTTGTCACTTTGAACTTGCCGTGGGTTGCCGAGTTGTGCTTGGAGCCTAGTTTAGGCCAGTACCTATGGCTCTTCGGCCTTCCACCCTCCTGAAATAAAAAAACAAATACTTCTAATACATATAACTAAATGTTTCAGTTTTCTTTTTTACTTTGTGAAAAGTGCAATGTAAAATTTGAACATCTGTGTCTGCAAGTAGGAAGGAGCTTTGAGTATAAGAAAAAAAAAACCCTCACTATGCCATTGAAGCTAGATTTTTTTTTTTTTTTTTTTCAAGTCAAGCTAATTATGACTATAACTGCCATCCAAACACTATTAATATACAGTATAATTCATATTATTAGATAGACTAGATCAAATTAATTCCATTTTATCTAAACATTGTGTATGAAGGCAGAGGGCTACATAAGCAAGCAGTCTTTGTATGCCACCTAGTGCCTGTAGTTTGTGTGTGCATGTATGCTCCTTTCCTGTGACAAAACTGCTCATTGTGAAATCTTGAAAATCAAACAGTGATATTTGTCTTCATTTTCAATTTTTTAATACATTACAGATGATGCATAGTCTGAAATACAACCATGCAGCACTGCAATCCAGTCTTTATTTCAAGCATTCTGTTTAATGTATTAATAGTAATTCTTTGACGTGCCTCCTCCGCGGTAACCATGGCTATGACATTCACTCCCTGCTCCCAGACCATCTGCCAGAAATCCTGGCACGTGTTTGGCAGGGGCCCTTGTGTGGCAATGTAGTGCCACTCCTCGCTGCGGATGCTCACCTGGGAATTTAAAGCATAGTCGCTGTCAGTCCATCACTGTCCAAAAGAGCCTCTCTCCCTGACTCTGTCATCATAACATTACATTGCCAGCTGTTCCACTGCTGGCCTGATCCCATAATTGCGCTTTATTTTCTGTGCTGTTAGAAACTAAACTAGACTCCATTAGAGTCAGTAAATACATTATAAGTCATGCATTTATAATTAAAATCTCTGTGTAATAACATCGCTCTAGAAAATAAAACAATGCACAGTTTTGGGGGCCAGGCAATAAGGAATGGGAGGTAACTGATCTTGGTTTGGCATACTCAATCATTACTCTGATGGGGTATCTGAATTTAGTGCTGGAAAAGCAGTCTGTTACTAGATATTTAGCACCTCCACAAAAAAATGTTGATAGATAGATAGATAGATAGATAGATAGATAGATAGATAGATAGATAGATAGATCTCAAGAACGGAAAGCTACACCATATCTTCCTCAAAACACATATATTTTTACACATGCAAATAAAACAAGACACCACACACATACATTGTCCTGCTTATTCAATCACAGAGCAGCACACTTAAGTACACAACATGGTACCAAGGCCTTTTTCTTTTATGACTGTCGATGAAGCAGCTCTGTAACAAATGAAAAGCTATTTAATCATTCTAGGTGGCCAGAAAATGTAAATTAAGTAAATCATGGAGGCTACTAGTTTTCAAGTATACTTATTCATTATAAAATCAATGTAATGCAGGTCTTTGATTTTTGTAGGGGAAACCACCATCATGCCAAATGGGGTAGCTGGGGTGGACAATGAAAGTACAGGTCAGCACAAAATGCAATGCACACCATAAACCAAACCTGGCTTTGAGATTTGTTGAGTTTCTTTCAGTGTTACCAAAGATCATGGAGTTCTGATTGAGTGTTTGAAGTTGTAGGTGATACACTATTCATACACACGTATTGCATCAGTGTATCAGTTTATGTTTTCTAGACTCTGGGACACGGTTCATCAAGGACAAACCGCTCTGCATGCTGTACAGCAATGAAAATGAAACCGTTATCGGAGTGCTTAAACGCTAGACAGCAAGTGGGTGTATTTTGTTTATCTTAACACTATCCTAATAACATCTTGATTGTTTATGCGTCTACTGGTAAAAGCAGCACTTGCAAGCCAGCAATCCCGTAGGGCTGCCTTTCGCGCAATGTGATCCCTGTATTGCTGCTCGGTGGAGACAGCTAACAGCCCCAGGCATCGGCTTCACACAACAGGCCAACAGGCTGTGTGAGAGCAGACTTCGCTTGCCAGCCAACACCAGGCTTCATCCTGGCACTTTCATAAAGGAATTATAAACATGTTTATAGAGACTGCCACAGGCAATGTATTGCTGCCTTCTCTGGAACAGGCACCGGTGGCCAATGTGCTATCTGAACTGTAGGATAAAAAACAGTCCCTTTACTGAGCCTGGTTGGCTTCACTTAAAAGTGAAACCTTTTTGTTTCTTTTCTTTTTTATTGTATTCCAAAAATTATAAAAGGCATCTTTATAGGCTAAAGCTATAAAAGTTAGAGTAAAAGTGAAAAACTTACTTTGGGTTAACCCTTGGGGTCCAAAGCTTTTGTTGGTGTTGAGCTTTAGTGCTAAACTGCAAACTGAAGTATTCAGTATAAGTAAATGTTACATACAGTGATTTTTTTTGTCTTGAATATACTGTTAGCCGTCTAAATGTCTGATGCTTGAAACTTCAGTAGTATTTATAGCACCTAATCAGAACAAGGATCTGTTAACTCTTGTTATAATCACATTTCTCAGTTAAAAAAATTGAAGTACAACCTGATTTAATTAAGATATTTCTAAATACAATGGACAATGAAATACATGGTAATGACAACAACATTTTGATACAATAATTGGCCAACAGATATTTTAGGGTGATCCCCCCACTTATATAAGGCTACGGGCAGCTGTTAAGGTGGAGAAGGGGTACAGTTGGCTCACTGGAATACTGGGAGACCATACCCTGACATAGCTTTGAGAAAGTGGCATACTGCTGGGTCTTTAAACTATGCTAAACAAATATATGCACACTGATGGCTTCAGCTAGAACTGCATGGTGACACAACTTCATATAGTTTTGGTTGCTGTAATTCTACCGGTTGGCATTGTCATGTGTGCAGCACAAAAACAGCTCTGCCATCTCCTGCTGAATTTCCTTTGGAAGTAGTTTATTAGTATGTTTGAAAATACTGGTAAGGACAGTTCTTTTTTGGCATCCGTTCCTAAATGTTTTTACTGGTGTAAAACAAGAGATTATATGCGCTACTAATTCCTATTTGTGTCAAACTGGCACAGGCCATCTCTAAAAGGACATGTCTCTTTGGACTGGCATGTCTGTTTGCCCACGAGAAACTGCAGAAAGCTTTAGTCTCCAGCTCTCACAATGAATGGGCATTTTATAAACATAAAATCACAAAAAAATGAATAATTAAAAGAAAAAAATCTAGGAAGTTTTCTTTACCTTGATATGGGAGGCATTGATGTAGCCGGTGTTGTTTTCTTTGGTTGGCACAAGCTCAACACGGTTTTCCTCATAAGGAACGATGTCCCGGAAGCGGTTTCGCTCTGCGTTGTCTGGCATCACTGCCGTGGTGAAAACGCCGTCAGCTTTCTTCTTTGGGATCTGCTCATACTCTGTGAACACCATTTCCTCTTCGAGCTTCCTTTCCAGGATTTTACACTAAAAGCAACAAAAGGAAGATTTCTTAACAAGGCACACAAGTCATTATTTTATTCTGCATCAACTGCAGAGGCTTTGATAACCCCAAACCTCATGGCGAGTGTGTAGTATTAACCAGATTACTTCTATTAAATAAAGACATGCCTGACTCACAAACAATTTCAATGTTACTGTATGAGCAGAACTGAAAGTCAAGGGGCTAAACAATCTGTAAGTCTTACATAGTGGGTCCTATTTGCAAGACATTGTGGGGCTTCAGGTTGTAGCGTGTAAATGTGTACAGGCTGACATTTAGCAGCCAAACTCATTCAACATATTATTCATTTGCTGTTGTTACGTGGAAAAGTTCACTTAGGGACACCCTTTACTGCTTAATAAACAGGAAGTATTGTTAGCGTCAAAAAGTGAATTACGCAATTTTTGCTTCTTCGTAAATTTGTCACGTGTAAGCGGTACTGTTTAGTCTACTTCAGTTAGTGAACACGTTTAAAACTATTTGTAAACACAGAAGCCCATCCGATAACTGATTGTCCCTTGTTGTTACTCATTCAATTGCAAATCTAATATTAAAAAGTACTGGAATGCTCAGTGCTTTATATTAAAACATATTTCTATCCAAACAAAAGGAAAATAAGAATGCTTGGGACTGAGAACTGAAAAAACAATGAACAGTGATGTTAAGAAGACAGCATCCAAATTGGAGCTTTTGTACTGCTTATCAAAACAACTGGTTCTACAGATTACACATCCCATATCAATGAAAAAATTACTGTGGAGGCTACAAAGACTATTTTCCTTTTGGTAGTCATAATAGAGGGAAATCGTTTCCAATAGAAAAACACTTCTCATCAAAGATGAAAAGAATTAATTCTTAAAATAAAATAAATTACATCTCGACTGACCTGCTCACAAAACTACAAACTCTCTCACCCTGGCTCCAAGTCATTCTTGAGAAAAATATTTATTTAAATTCCATTTGGAAATTAAATCTTAGAACTGGGAGCACCATTTATTATTGTCAAAAAGAAAACTTGAAACGGATGCAGTAAACACACATAAAAACGTTGTCCTCAGTACTGGATTTCTGAAATACCGATGACTAGACTGTTGATAATAGCTAAGGAAATGCTGTTCTGTGTAAGTACTTCACGTTGACACAATCTGTTTTAAAGCTCAAGTATTTGTCTTTAAGACCTTTATCCTTTTTTTTTTAAACCACTCACTCCGTGTGGAAAAATGAAGAGAATTTGACCTGTATCTAGAAATTGCTTAAAATCGTTTTGCAATGGTTTTCAGTCTCATTATTATATTACTCATGATGCCCTCGTGTGATTCTTTAGAGGCTGAATAACACTGGCTGGAGTGAGGCATGGTGACAGCAGAAGCAATGAAAGATTTCTCTTTTCCATTCTGCTATTCGGTCAAGGAAACTGACAATTTTGCCCACTGTCCATTATGTGATGTGTTTTTACTACACACACACACACACACACACACACACACACACACAGACACACACACACACACACACACACACACACACACACACAGAGCAAAATCTGAAATTTTTGGTTAAATCTAGGAAAAAATTCTGTGATTTAAGTTAAATCCAGGGGGAACAAAAAACAAATATGGGGGGGTGGGGTGTTCCATGGCCAGAGTCCTGCATAAGTCTGATTGTTACAAACAGTTTTCAACCCCTTTTCAACCACTAGACCCGCTGTTACATGACCCGACCCGAACCTGCAACCTGCTGCAGCACAGTATTCTTACCCCCAAACTGACCCAACCCACTTTAATAAGACCGGCAACCCGACCAAAACCTGCAAGTGTTTGTCCTTTACCTACTGCCTGTGTCGACTGACTCGCTCACACTATCATATTCACACACAGAGTGGTAGCTCCCTGTAGTGGTCTGGATATAGTTTAACATAGTAACATATTTACTCTCTCTACTTACTTTACTATCAAATTGAAACCAGGCCTTCAGCAGTGAGAGGCTACTGCCTAAACTCTCTGCTCCCAAGCCTTCTCTAAGGAAACTTGAAACATTCAGAACATATACAAAACGTGTGTTAACATTCCTGGCATTTATCACAGCTTTTTTATCCCCATCTGACTATGCCTATTGAATCCATTTCTCTTACAGCATTGTATTCCATTCTCTGTGTGTCTGAACTGCACATTCGCTGAAACTAAAACTTGTTATCTTAATATTAATTCATGTACCGGCACAGGTTTGGTTTTGCTTAAGATGGTTGAAGGTAAAATCTGACAAGGAGAAACTGCCTCCACTACCTGATTCACGAGTCCATAGAGACAATGGTGGCAAACCCTCTAGAAAAGCAACACTTAATTGGCACAAGGAAAACAGACATATGCAACTGCAACATTTTTTTTTTTTAAACCTACACATTAGACAAATTTCTTGAATTAAAAAGACTTTTCAATTGATTGTAAAATATTAACACAATTCAAATGAAGATGAGGGAGCCTGAACTATAAGACATTCTTATTTTTATGTGGATGACGATACATATCCAACACCACCTCCCCCGCCACCTTGAAGATTCCACGGATTCAAAAGTTGAACTCATTTGGCAAGTGGGATGCTTTTGTAACACTCTTATGCACCCGAATTGAAGGAACTCATGATATGCAGTCATTGCACTGTTCCACCACACCAAAGCTCTCTACCCCCTATATATTTATTTTCTTCATTGGAGTGGTGTTAGTTCAACTGCCAGCAAGAAAAAATAAAGAGAATGGTGCTGATAATGTATTTTATTTAATGCTGGACAAACAGTTTTCATGTTACCAAACTTCTTACCAAATTTTCATTTTTAACAAGCTTGTTCAATATAGTGCTGCACTACAATAAAGTAATATATTAGGAGTAACATTTCACTCTGGATCCCACCAAATAAGTTTTCAAAAGGCACCCATATGCAGTGGAATTTGTGTTTTATTAAAGTAATAATACACGACAGGGCGTTTGTTGTGCTGGGATAACATCACGCCTCGAGTGGTTGGGCACAGGGCCGCAGGCTGTGCGTCCAACACCCGGGAAGTGATGCTATCACAGCACAACACACAACCTGGGGGAGCACTATTCCTATTAATCAATGGCTCACATAGTAAAAATAGCAAATAAGACTAATTTCATGTTTAAAAGTAATGTAAATTAGACAAATGTGGAAATAACATTCCACCTCATAAAACAGACCCTGTTTTCCATTAAAAGTATTAACTAAAAGAAACACAAAGGATGGAGGGTGCTGGGGAGATCGTACAGTGGTTGATCATTGGAGCAAGCATCACAGTTGTTGTGTTTGCTGATTCGCCAGGGAGGCAAAATAAGCTGATCTCTAGAGCCAGTATTACGTTTTAGCCATCAACACCAGGCAGAAGGATATCTATATCATCAGATGGAAGGAAACGCTAATGGATGGAAACGCAGATGGATCACATTAGTTTACTGTAAAGCTACCTCTTAGTTGGTGCTTAAATCTAAATGGAGTCTAAAATCAGCATGAAGTTCTAAAATCTACTCTCATGTAATGGAAATCATAGATATACTTAACTGTTATATCTGTTTAAAGTGAGTTAATAACAACAGGACTTCAAGGTTTTTTTTTGTTATGTATGGCTTGAACACACTATTGACAGTACATTAATGTTACAGCTCAGGGGCGGTTCATTTAAGTGTCTGTTTAAGTCCGCTCTGAGCCCCAAGTAACTGCTTATGCTATACGGCTCTCCGGAGCTATTTCTAACAAAGGCATACAATTGCCTTATAACTTTATTAAAGTGTTCTATCATGACAGTTTTCAGATCTATATTTGTGTTACTCTCACTCACCCATTTGGTTTGTCTTTTCATGGATGGCTCATTTCTGTCAGATTCTATCTCGTCTAGTCCCTCAGAGTTGATCTCCAAGTGTCTTTTTTATGTTTTTTTCTCATTATCACTATCCTGGTCTCTGTATTTGAAGGCTCTTTGCCAAATGAGATTTCCACAGTTGTCATGTTGGTTAGGTAAAATTCACTTCAGGAATTGTGTAATTTCTTCTGTGTTATTGACAGTTGTGGTGGATTGATATAAGAACATAAGAAAGGTTACAAGCGACAGGAGGCTGTTTGGCCCATCTTGCTCATTTGGTTGTTTTCAGCATCTGTCTTGGTTTTCGGTGAAGTGGTTGTCGGTACTAGATCCATGATATTATGTTGGGGTAACATCATGGGTCGAGTGCAAAGCTGACCAGTCAGAGCTCAGGAATTTTTCTTGCCATTGTATAATATATTTTATTTCAAAGGTCAGTTAAATATTTATATAAAAATGTTAGTAGGGAGGCTTACATATGGTCTGAACTTATAATCGTGTCTTTAATGACTAGAAATTGTTTTAATGTGTCATTCAACAGATGGCATCATCTACAGCACAGTGACCTAAAGCCACTGAAGTCATGCTGTTTTTGGTGAGACATAAGGAAATTGCCAAATAGCAACAGGATAATTCCAGTCACATTGCTGCTTGTGAAACAGAGGATTTGCTCCATCAATGTGCTGCCCTGGCCTGCACTTTCACCCGATTTAAACCACACTGAGATTAAATTGAGACTTTAGTGTCGGCACAGATGACCTAAGAAAACCACAAAGCTAAACAGAACATTTCTGGAATATTGTTCCAATAATTGGTAGATTCCATAGCAGTGGTGGCTGGAGGCCAAAAAAAAAAATTGGGAGGCAGAAGGCTTAAGAGTCCCCTTAAGCTCCCAGCAGCAGTAGAATCTTATTATTGTATTTCAGACTGACAACACTTTTCATGTTGTTATTATTATTATTATTATTATTATTATTAAAGGTGACTTACAGGTGTTACACTACATTATTATTAGTAAGTGCAACAATAGTACAAGATTACAATGCAAGATTCATATTTAAATAAAATACAGTAAGTGCTAAAATAATATAAATAAAACTTCCAACAAACACTAGCAGAGAAAACAAAAACAACATTAATAACTAGATTTGTTCCCTGAGAAAGTGGTATCATAATATAAAAATATATCTCACTTTCCTGACGCTCCCGCTGTCACAATGCAATAGGCATTTATTTGGGTGTGCAGTGTCTCAACATTTTACTCATAAACGAGCACACAGTAGCAGTGCTTCAGCAGGGGGAAGGAGGATAGAAGTTGCTCCTTCAATTAAAAACAGGGCTCAGACCATATCACCTGTCATTGCTAATCATGTGGTTATAGAGAGAGGAGTTTATAACAGTCTCGCTTGTTGGAAATTCTGGCTTGCCTGTGACTGGTTAAACCTCATCATAGGAGGAAAAATAGATTGAACTACTGCCCTAACATCCTTACACCACTGGGCAATAGTCTCCATCTGTCATGTGATTTGTTCACATCACTGTCGGATCCGCCCCTTTTCAAAGGAATGCCCTCCACCTCCACTCCAAAAACAAGATAAAATGGCTGAATGAAAAAACTGCTGAATAGTGATTCTGTGACCTAAAATAAAATTGTAAAACAGTTTCTGTTATTTATGTTATTTACTTATTTAATAAGGAGTAAACCATAATGAATAACATAGAACTAATTCTCACAATTTTCCAAAAGAATGAGAAAAAGACTGCTATCATTCATTTTCATAGCTATAACTTTGAACAACAATTCGGCTCCTACAAGTTTAGTGAATCATCCCGGTACCTCCCACAGAGACTTCATGCCTGCCAGATCGTTTGATTTCTTCTTGTCTGTCTGCAATGAGCAACGTCTGCAAGGCACCGTCCCTTTCCCAACCAAGACTGAATGTAGCTTTCCGGCTTGAAAAATTTAAGAGGAGGACCAAACAGTTTTTATAAATATCAATTTTTATGTAGTTTCCAGTGGTAACAAGTTTCTGATATTTGTCAGAATGTCGTTCATTGTGATGAACATTCGCTCACATTCCGCAGCGGATATTACTAGTGTCTTTAACTTTGTCGTCCTCATATTATATGTCAACGACATATTCTCGAAATCTACTTCCTGCTCTCTGGGCTTGAGAAATCTTGAAGAAAGCACAACGGTGCTTGACTGACTTGTCTCCGAAACAAACAACTGGATTGCATGGCCACTTAAATTTATTGAGCACTTCCGTGTGTTTAAAGAGGTCTTAGTATTTTATTTTATCTTCATCTTGTTTGGACTCACCCAATGCACGATGTGATGAGCGAGTTGTAAGCATTCACTGTTATATTTTTATTATTATTATTATTATTATTATTAATAGAATCAGAAACTTTACTAGAATCCTCCATTAATATGGATGTTAAGACAAAATCAATCCATTTTTCTTCACTAACCTCTCACGCTCAACTTGTACGTAAAGTGTAGACAGAATTAGAGAAACTTTGAAGCAGGCTCGTTCAATACATGAAAGGTAGCACGCTCTAGAATAATGCACAAATACTGTGCACCTGCACCTACATGTTTCTCTGTCACTTCACCATGATTTGTGGCGCAAGGAAACCCGATCTCACCGTTTTAGGCTGTGTGTGTGTGTGTATATACGTTTTGTTTACTGAAATTATAAATGAAACCAATAGACATGCAAGTGTAAAACTAACAGGACCGCTGCGTCATAATTCTAATTGGAACATCTGGAAACTTGTTACGTTACCAGAGATTAAGGCATTTTTGTTGTGTTCTGCTGGATATGGGACTGAATGTAAAAACGGACATAAAAGAATATTTCTCAGAGGAATGGGCCGACAAATTTTTCAAAGATGCATTCAAGAGATCATGTTTCTTGCAGATCTTTTCGATGGTACACCTTTGCTCTCCCCTCAACCGGGTGCCTCAGGCTGCTTTTCTTAGCACAGGACAAAAGGTCAGGAATGTGGTCAGCTACATAGACACAAAATGTCGTGAGCTATTTATCCCAGGTAGAGACATTTGCATTGATGAGAGCACGGTTGGCTTCAAAGGAAGGATTATCTTCAAGTGCTACAATCCTCAGAAGCCTACCTAGTGGGGGATGCGTGTGTTTGTTTTCAATTTGTGAAGTTGGAATCAGGACAGCTACCTGTTCGCCCTAAAACCTTCAGGAAAGCCTTACTGGTACAACTGGTGGGAAATGATCACAACCCTGGCTCAAAAAAACGTGACTGTCCGTCATTAACAGACAGAGGAGAAAGGCTGTATGGAAAGCCACATTTCTTCGCCAAAAATGAATGAAAGAGCACTAAAGACTGCATTATGCAGTAACAGAATGACAAAAGGGGGGAGGAGACAAAAGGGGGAGGAACGTAAATCTGGCCGCCATCTTCTTTTACAAAAGAACACCATTTTACCATATTTGAATTCCATTGTCCCCAGGATGATGCCTACTAAGTTAGGAGTCAGTTGGTTAAACATTTTGGAAACAGAAGCAGTTTGATGTTTGGGCGTGTTTTGACAAATTTGGTGGCAGCCATTCTGATTGTAAAATTTATCGCAGCAACTTCTGCTTCGCAAACTTCAAGATTTTCAAAGGTTTTTCGAAAAAATGCTTCAGGCCACCATCTTGGTTGATGCAGAAGCGGAATGTTTTTTGCATCAGAACTATAATCTACACAGGATGATACCTGCCGAGTTTCATGTTGATTGGTTAGAAAATCCCAAAAATCCCACAGGGTCCGACATTGGACTAGAAAGGGAAAATTGTAATGTCAGACCTGCAAAGGGTTAATCTCTTTGTGCTCCATCCTGCGGATGAGATGTTAAATCAACAAAAAACAACATATGAATCCAAATTAACATGTATTTATACTAAAGTAATATAAAAATGACTACAAAAGATTTAGAAGTGAGTAGTTTTTTGAGATTTACGATTATACTATAAATACAGTATAATCGTAAATCACGAAAAACTACTCACTTCTAAATCTTTTGTAGTCATTTTTATATTACTTTAGTATAAATACATGTTAATTTGGATTCATATGTTGTTTTTTTCTGACTTTATGTGAACGAAAAGACACACATTTGCCCGTTTTCCCATTGGAAATAGTGATATTTTGAAATATCACTGTCCTGGTCACAAAAGCAAAGTTTGTGGGGAATAATAGCCATTTTCTATACTTTTGAGGCATAAGCAATTAGGAAATAACACTTACTACCCAGGAACAAAAATTGTGTTACAGTGTTGTTGTTATTATTACATTAATTATTATCTATTACTATATTATTATTATTATTATATTATTATCTATAGATAGCCAGGTTTGTCCAAAAGGTTTCAAAACTCACATTGTCACCGAGCGTTCACTGAAATCTTGTGCAGACTTCGATAGATAGACGACTGAAGCGATAGCAGTAGTCTATGACGACATATCACGAGATGGTATAGTTGGAAAAAGACAGTTCCAGCAGTACAGTTATTTTTAATTGTCAGCTATCGGTAAGCCATGGATACCCAGAAAAAAGTTCAAAATTTTTTCAGCCAAACTTTCAGTTTAGATGGCTTACCAAAACAGTTTCATTAGAGACATTCATGGTCGCACTCTCGTTACTTTGCTTCAAAAGGATTAATTATAAAACTTCTGCTCATTTATTTTTTTCAAATGCAATCTCTATTAGTTTAAAACATGACTATAAAAACAAACAAACAATGCGTTTCGACAATACCGTGTCTTCATCGGGTTCATATATACACACATACATACTGAGCATTAAGAGACACTTATCACTTATATTTGAGCATCAAAAGAAACTTATCATTTATATTTGGATAAAATTCACTAGATGTGATCGAAAAATGACAACCCGGTGCAGTGACTTGATATTGTGCTGATGAACAATTGACATCACAAAGATGCTGCAAAATGATCTGTCGATCATGGGCAGGTGTTGTGACTCTTGCTCTCCCAGTTCGTGACCTGTCATTGACAGTGTGTGTCTGGTTATACCATCTTGCCAGGTTTGAAATTGCTGGCTTTGAGCACCCAAGACGTCGAGCCACAGTACGCTTCCCTAGTCCAGCCTCCAACATGCCGACTGCACGAAGACACTGCTTTCTTGACAGACATGGCATATTATTTCTGTGATTTTCTTTATTGCTTTTATTCAAGCTTGCAATTCAGCAGCTGAAATCACTCCATATCCAGTGTCCAATCAACTGCCTCACTAATTAGGTGATTAAGTGCATGTGCTTCAGTCATAGTCGCTCAAGCGTGACATGGCCAAGGACAAATGATCAAGTGATTAAAAAGAAACTAAAAACATGTTGTTAATGTCCATCATTTATATACCTTATTTTTTTCTTTTGATGCTTTGTGTGTGTGTGTATATATTATATATATGTGTATATTATATATATATATATATATATATATATATATATATATATATATATATATATATATATATAGTGCAAAAGTACGTGTTGTGAGATTTTGTCACTCCGTTTTGTGATTGTAACCCCGTTTTCTAGTGCAGGAAATAATTTGCTCACAAACAGATTATATTTTAACAGGTTGGTACCTGTATGTTTATTGTGTACAAGCCAGAAAAATAAAGCAAACAAACAAAAACCTAACTCCAATTTGGATCGCTAACTAAACTTTTCACCAGATCTCCAAACTAACGCCAGACAGCTATGCATTTTACCTGTAAGCAAACACACACTCTTCGAGTATTACAATACCTTTGTACAATTGTTTTTCTGGGTCTTTGTTCGGGTCTTAGCCTTAACATCAAACCTGACACATGCCTTAGCCCCATTTAAATATATGTGCCAATTATTAACAAGCATTTAATTAAACACCTCAGAAAAATCATGCTCGGCCATGCTACCTCACAGCATTCTGGAAAATGTTGTCTCATTATCGTATCATGACTGCATAGTCCTTTCACTGAGAATACAGGCTGTGCAGTAACCCCAAACCGATGTATTTGCCATTGACTACTTTACCCCAAATTCTGTTACTAAAAGTATATATATGTGTGTGTGAAAGCCCTGCCGGTTCACAGTTGTGTGGGGAATATTGGGTGGCAGGAGGGGGTTAAATTCCTCCCTGCAAAAATACGTGAGAATTGGATAAATGATTAATTAGGCTCCAGCCACAAGTGTATAAAAGGGTGACCATGTATGTTAGGTTAGTTGTGATGGTGAAGGAACGGTGCAGTGGACTGTGTTTGTTTCAGCATTGAGGAGATATTCGAAATTGGCAGAAAAATATTATTAAAAGTAAAAAAAAAAAAAAAAAAGTTTCAGACGTAGCTGACAGAGAAAACATTTTATGAACTTGGCACATTTTAATATCGTGCAAATGAGAAATATAAATACTGGAAAACATTCTTTAAGTTTTAATCTTACCCTTTCATCCGTTATCACTTTGTAAGTGTCCTCCTGGTTGTCCTCAGGAACCGGCAACCTTGCCACACAGAGACCATTAAGCGCAGCCATTTTCAACGGCCTCTTAAGGGAGTCCATCTTCTGCTTCTCTAAATTCTTTGGCAAGAAAAGACAAGTCTGCGATCACTCACTGATTCCATTGTGGAATAAAATGACGTTGTTGGCTTCTTTCTTTTCTTGATTTTCTGACCTACTTTACACAAAGCCGTCCATATTACAGAAAGTAATCTTGGCTAATTTTAAGCAGTATTCTCATATCTGCCAAACACGGATATGTTTGTTATTCTGAAACTTGAGGTTTGAAATACAGTACAGCACATAAATATAGTGAAGAGTCTAGTGACTTGCCTAAAGGCAAAGTCATTGATGACAGTGGAACATATATCCTAATAAAACAAAACAAAAAAATACATTTTAAATATTCTTAAAATGTACATGTGTTTCTGGATACAACTTTGAGATAGATCAAGCGGTTATTTACAGGCTTTACATCTCCACTATATCCCTGTCTTTGGAGACATTCACCCTCCTTGGAGACAATAATGACATAGGGCTCAATTCTCCAATTAAATTATGTTCTGAACTGAAATTTCTAAGTTAATATTAGTCCTATTAAATTAAGTGATGCAATTTTTTTGTACTCAGGGTTTAACAAAATGAATAATATTTAATGTCTTACTAAATTCTATGGATCTGTAGCTTGCTTATTTCCATAGCAGCAATTTCTACAGTCACTTCATGAATTTGTTTAAAACAAAAAGGGGATCACAGGTAAGTGGAGCGTGTGTATGTGTGTGTGGTATAAAATCCCTTTGAAATATTAATACATCATCAGACCTATAGTTTCCTGAGTTAACCTGTACAATAACACAAGCACAAATCCATGAGAAATTTTACTCACAAAACAGTTGTTGAAACTTTAAAATGAAATAAATAAACCTTGCTCATTTTAAAATATCCAATCCACGCTTAAAACCATATTGACAAGGTTGACCTCAATTAGAGCAATACATTAAATAACAAAAATAGCTCACATACCCTCTGCATTATTTCCCTCTCCACAATGCTGTCTTCTATAGAGAACAATTCAGACACAGGTCTCTCCTTTACTGGTTCCTTCTTGACACGCTCTTTCACACTGGTCAGGTCAGGCTCTGAAATAGACGGTCCAAGTGAAGGACCGTTTAGTGTCACCTGCTCAGTGCGAGAGAGGCTGCTGACCTGACTCTGGCCGGCCCTCATCATCCTGGCCCTGGCAGCTTCCTCCGAGATGTAATTCAGCTGGTCTTGCCTGATAGTTCCATTACTGACCGTTTTTCTTGGCCCTGGGTACTCAGGTGGGGGTTTGTTGGGGATTTTGGCCAAAGCCGCCTGCAGCTGAGCACTGATGTCTTCATTTAGCCCTGGTATCTGCACGTCATAGTCTGGGGTCTCCTCTTCCTCTTCACTGTCGCTGCTGTGAATCAGCATGGTAGCATTAGACAAGGTCTTCTTGTGCTGGTATTGTGGAGGCTGCTTAACCTCTTGGACCTTTTGAACTGGTTCTTCAGGTTGGACCTGCTCTCTTAGCGTGTTCCTGCGAGGCAGAGGTGCGTTCAATGTCTTCAAAGTCACGGCCTCCATACCACGGACCATGCAGCTCATCACTTCTAGGCTGTGGCGCTTGTTGACCGATGGGCGGTGCTTGACAGCAGTTAGTGGCTCACTGACTTCCTGTGGGGGCTGGTGGACCACTGGGGAGCTGCCTTGTTGGAAGGTCTTTACGGACAACTGGACCTTGCGCATTACTGGCTCGGGGCTGCTGCCATTGACTGGTTTGTGCCTGTGGCTGGCTAGGTCTGGCGTGCTAGTGGCAGGCCGGAAACGTGGATATGGAGGTGGTGGCCTGGAGAAATGGTTCCTCAGCATGTGGGCTGTATTGTAGCCTTGATTGCCCTGTTGCTGCATGTTGGCTAGCTCTGGAGTGCTGACTGTGTGGGAAATAGCACTTGCTGCAGCATGGCTTTGTGCAGAGCTGTTGGGGTTCATCTGAGCCGAGGGAGGCACAGGCTTGTTGTAGTCGACTGGAAGCCCATAAGGATATGGGTATTGGGGCCGCTCTCGTATTTCAGGCTGACTGTACACCATGCCCTCAGGCTGGCCATAGGCGTAGGAGTTCCTGATGTTGAGGTTCCTCAGGGACTGGGTCTGGCAGTCTATGTGGATACCCCTTTGATGCCGTACAACAGTCTCATAATCTGGGGTTGGTCGGTAAGAGGGAACAATGATGGCACTGTGTCTATGGCTAGGAATGTAGTCTGGCCTCATGATGTCACTGCCTGGAATACTGAGGTTGGAGGACATTGGCGAAGCCTGGATGAAGTTCTGGGAATGGTTGAGAGAGTTCATACTGGGTGCACTATACACACTGCCATTCGGGACTGTGTAGAAATCGACTGGACACCCTTCCAAGCTAGTCTGGGACCTGTAGTAGGACATTTCATCGAGGAAAATGCTGTCTGTTTCAAAGAAGAGAGCACAAGAAAATACTGCTCATTGGTAGTTTACATCATCACGAGCACTAATTCACGATGCAAAATATACTTTACACCTTACCACAGTAATTATGCTTGTACCTAGTAGAAATATTATACAAATAACAGCAGATCCCAATGAAATAAAAGTGGTTGTATTTTACATTCAGCGAGATAAGCAGTTACACAGGAGGCAGGCAACATATATTGATAAAGATAATGGTTGTGATAGTGTGTAATGTGCTATTTTTACAGTGGTATAGCATGAGTGGTATTCTGCTTTCTATTTACAGAGGTTGCGATACAGGACTACTAAAGGTTTTTAAATAAATACATACATTAATTAATTAAAGTACCTTGTGAGGTGCGAGTTTCTTGGTAATGCTCTCCATACTGGCTGTGCATAGATGGCAGGATAAATGGTCTTGGCTGCAAGAAAATACTGGAAAGTTACTTAATGAACTGCTATAAAATAAAAAAATGTTCACAGGTCATTCAGTCTGAATACATAATACAAAATGTTTTATTAACAATTAACATACATACAGTGGTACTAGATTAGGCTTAGTTTGACCTTGCTTTTGGAGGCACATCAGAATTTAATTTAAGATAAGCTGATGTAGAGTAATATGCAGTTGGGGAGTAAGGAGGAAGTGAACTCAACACTACAGCACAGACTAGATAAAGTGTTTGTTTTTATTTATTTAGTTTTGTTACTGGTTGCTAAGAAGGGGTTTAAATCATTAAAAACACAGAGCCCACAGCAAAGAACAAATGTGTTTTAAATAAAGGCTTCTAAAACTTTCATACAAGTTTTGTCACTTTCACTCTTGCAGTGTTGTTTGTCATAGCTGCCCTCTTAGGTCTGGAAGTATGATTCAAAAGCACCAAGAAAACAGGGCCTTAACATGTTTCATGAACCAGTGCAGTATTTTTTAATTGAATAAACCCCTAATTGATTAATGTTTGACAAGTACAGGTGAGTAAACATATAGCTTTTACTTTTATACAAGTTTATATTGTTGACAGGTTCGGAACGCTACCTGCCATAACCTTTGTACTGCTTTTCATTTAGGTCTGTATTGCTGTCCAGCACACAGCCTGCATTATTAAATACAAAACACCTGACGATTGGAACTTAAATCCCCAGCAGCTATAGATAAGAAAAATGTTATTAGGTTAAAAAAAGAACAGGTTAAAAACATGAATACTGTATTATTTTAAATTTCTACCACCCTGAATAAGCACCACACTCAGATATCAGATTTGTAATAGACGACGCCCTTGAATAAATACTGTTCTCAATAATAAGAACATGAGAAAGTTTACAAATGAGAGGAGGCCATTTGGCCCTTCTTGCTTGTTTGGTCGTTAGTAGCTTATTGGTCACAGAATCTCATCAAGCAGCTTCGTGAAGGATCCCAGGGGGTCAGCTTCAACAACATTATTGGGGAGTTGGTTCCGGACTCCCACAATTCTTTGTGTAAAAAAGTGCCTCCTATTTTCTGTTCTGAATGCCTATTTATCTAATCTCCATTTGCGGCCCTTGGTCCTTGTTTCATTTTTCAGGTCGAAAAAGTCCCCTGTAGGCGTATGACATGCCTTTTAACACTAGAACCGCCACATAGGTCAGTTTGACACATTTTGGTTTTAAAATGTTAATTACTCTTAAAACAAAGAAGTTATAAACACCTAGAACCGCCATCTGGGTCTATTTGAACCATGCTTTACAATACATGCTTTTTTTTTTTTTTTTAATATAACATAAGACATTTTTTCTTCCTCCTAGCAATTTTTATTTTATTTCAAGTCTTTGGTTTGTAGACAGACTACTATCAGAGATCAACAACAAAGGAGATTTTCTATGATTGTGGATTTGTACAATTGCACCAAGGCGCCAACTCAGTGAAAGCCTAGTTGCTTTACTTCTCAATGTACCTGGGAGACATCAATCCTTTGTTTAGTTCAAGGAAAATATTTGAAAGAAATATTTCATTTTGAAAGTAGCCATTTCGATTAGAAACCTCCATGCTGCACGCATATACACACAGCAAAGGGAAATGGCAGGTAAGATAACAACTACTGTGCCTAATATGAAACAATAAGTTATATATATCCATATATATATATATATATATATATATATATATATATATATATATATATATATATATCTATTTTTTTTTTTTTTTTTTTTTTAATTAATAATATATATATATATATAATTTTTTAGTTTTGTATGTACAGTATATAGGCTTACATTTGCACAATAGTCTTTACAAATTTTTTGTAGTCTGTTGTGTGCACTAACTTTGAACAGGAATTTATACTTTTATGGGTGCTATTTTTGATGTAATTCATGTTACATACACCAGTCTTTGAATGACCAACTAGGGCTGAATAGCCACAGGTGCGCCTTGATTGTCCCCAGCTGCACATTATTATTATTATTATTATTATTATTATTATTATTATTATTATTATTATTATTATTATTCACAAGTGTGTGAGAAGTGCAATTTGTAAATGAATACAACAAATAAACAAACAGAGTGATACTGGATGACGAAACGCAGGCTAATACAGGCTACGGTGCAAAAGGCAAACACTGCTGAACGCTGCTGAGGTACAGAGGCCTATTCAAAATAGGCTTATATGCCTGGAAGTAGTGTAATATATTCATTTTTAAGTTACTGTTTGGAAAAAAAGTTTCGGTTTTACAGTTTTGTATGTACATATACCCGTTTACACCCATTTACACAATAGTTTCTGTTGAAATGTTTATTTTATTTGATTTTCATGTTTTGTAGTCATGCTATATATGAGCTCATTTTCAAAATAAAACCTTGCATGCTTATTTTTTCACTTAAATATTGTGTTTCTGCGGTCCAAATGTTTGATATGATGTTCACGAATAAAACTTCTGAGTTGTATCCGATAGTTTGTTTTTCATTTTCATATCGAACCAGTTTAAAAATGTATGGGTCAAAATGAGCCACCTTGCAGTTCAAGGTAGATAAAAAATCTGGCGGTTCTAGTATTAAACCCAGGATAATTCTGGTCACTCTACTTTGCACTCATTCTAAAGCAGCAATATCCTTTTTATAACAAGGTGAACAGAACTGAACACAAATACATAGTTCATAGTGCAGTTTTAACATTACTTCCTTTGATTGAAATTCAACACTTCACTATATATCCGAGCATTTTGATGGTCTTTTTTATAGCTTCCTCACATAAATGAAGACATTTCTGAGTCAACATGAACTCCTAGATCTTTTTCACAGGTTCCTTCTTCAATTTCAATATCCCCCATATGGTATTTATAATGTACATTTGTATTGCCTGCATGCAGTACCTTACACTTTTCTGTTTTAAATGCCATTTGCCATGTGTCTGCAAAGTTCTGAATGCTGTCTAAGTCACTGATGCTGTCTAAGGTTGAATAACCTTTGCTACTGCAATGGTGTTTGCCACACTTACCATTTTTGTGTCATCTGTAAATTTAACAAGTTTGCTTACTATACCAGAATCTAAGTCATTAATGTAGATTAGGAAAAGCAGAGGGCCTAATACTGATCCCTGTGGTACTCCACTGGTTACCTCGCTCTATTTTGAGGTTTCTCCTCTAATCAGTACTTTGTTTTCTACACGTTAACCACTCCCTAATCCATGTGCATGCATTTCCTTGAATCCCTACTGCATTCAGTTTGAGAATTAATCTTTTACGCTGGACTTTGTCAAAAGTTTTCTGGAAATCTAAATAAACCATGTCATATGCTTTGCAATTATCCAGTGGCAATGTTGAATCTTCCAAAATCAAGCAGGTTAGTTAGACACGATCTCCCTTTCCTAAAATCATGCCGACTGTCTCCCAGAATACTGTTACCATATAGGTAATTTTTCATTTTGGATCTTATTATAGTTTCCATAAGTTTACATATAATAGAAGTCAGGTTTGCAGTTACCTGGTTCGGTTTTCTGTCCCTTTCTCTGGATCTGTATTACGTTTGCAATTTTCCAGTCTGTCAGTACAGCCCTGTCTCAAGAGACTGTTGCATGGTCTTGGTTTGCTGTTTGTAAATAACTTCTTTCATTTATTTGAGTACAATTGGGAGGATCTCATCTGGCCCAGGGGATTTGTTTATTTTAAGAGCTCCTAGTTCCTTTAACACTTCTGCCTCGGTTATGCTAAAATTATTTAAAACTGGACTGAACAGGTCAACTTGTGGGACATGTTGTCCATATCCACCTTTGTAAAAAATTGTGAAAAGTAATATATACTTGCTACTTTTTTCTCTTCATCTATGATTTTGCGATTTGTATCTCTTAGACATCCTACTTCCTCCTTGAGTGTTCTCTTGCTGTTATAATATTGGAAACACTTTTTGGAATTGGTTTTAGCCCCCTTGGCAATGCTCATTTTGATTTCTCTCTTGGCCTTTCTAACTTCCTTTTTGACTTGAGTTTGCAGTTCCAGATACTCTTTCAGTGCACTTTGTTCTTGTTCCCTTTTAAATGCTCTGTAAAGTGCCTTTTTTCTCTGAATATATTTTTTTTTAATTGACCTATTAAACCATTTTTGTTTTAGATTTTAATTTGTCTACTTTTGGGATTACATTGTTTTGCGCCTCTACATTAAAAAAAAAAAAAGCCATCCTTTTTCTGTGGATGTTTTATTTATTTTATTCCAATCTACTTCTGTTAGTCTCTCTTTCATTCCTTCATACTTTGCCTTTTTAAAATTTTAAACCTTAGCTTTAGTTGTTACTTTTGGGGGTTTAACTAGCACTTCAAATAAGACCATGCTGTGATCTGAGTTTGCCAGTGGTTCTCTAACCTCTGTTTTAGTTTATCTATCTTTGTTATTTGAAAAGACTAAATTAAGACATGCCTCCACTCTAGTCAGTGCATTGACAACTTGCGTTAGGAAGCAGTCATTTGTCATTTCTACCATTTCAATTTCTTGCTGTTGTGCTCCCCATCAGGTTTTCCCATTGTATATGGGGGAAGTTGAAATCCCCCATTAGTATGGCTTCTCCTTTGCTACACGCATTTATAGTGTCATTATATAACAGATTATTTTGCTCAGTGTCTGAATTTGGTGGTCTACAGCATACCCTTATTATTATGCCCTTTGAGTTTTTGTCTATTATTCTGACCCATATTGATTCCGCGTTGTTTTTTTTCTTCCCGATTTAACACCTGGGCTTCAAGCCTTTTGATGTATAGCGCTCCCCCTCCGCCTCTTTTGTCCTGCCTGTCTTTCCCATACAGTGTATACCCACTAATATTATATTTGTTTCCATCACTCTCGGATAACCAAGTTTCTGTAACACATATCACATCGTAGTTTCTTGTTAGTGCAGTAGCTTCAAGATCGAACATTTTATTTTTGAGACTTCTAGCATTTAGATAAATACATTTAATGGCTGTCTTTCCTGAGTTTTTACCCTTGTTTTGATGTGGTCTCCCTTCTGTTTATTTGCTGATTTCTTTCCCCTTCCTTTCTAGTTGAAATGCTTCTGAACCTCCGAGTATTCTAGGTATACTAAGTTTTCTAAGTAAAACGGTTGGTTAAAAAAAAAAAAAGAAACTCAATGACCAACCTAGAAAAGGAAAAACTACTTGCCAAAAATGAAAATGAACACATGTGACTGTTGAACACTTGTATTGTGACTAAAGGAGTCCAAAGAAAGTCTGACTATCACAAATTAAAGGCCAGATAATAGATATTTATGGGGCTAAATTATATGGAAGAATTGTTCCTCTTTAGAATCTTTTTGGAAAAAAAATAAGTGCCTCTGTTGTAATCTTGGGTTTGTAGCTGCCAGCTGTAAGGTCATTTTTGGATGAATGAGTCTTTCCATCCTCCTGTTTGCTGATTCAGATATACAGTATTTATTATAATGAATGCTGGAATCCAGCCATCTTAAGTCTGTTAACCCTCTTAGTGTCCAAGACCTCCCCCACAATGCATCTGAACCAATCTGGTAAATCTCCATTTGTTTTGTGACCTAGGTGTGACTTTGATTGTATACACTTAAAGATCACTGCTATTTTGTGCATAGAGTTTGTGAAGCAGCAGTCATCACAGAGGCGTATTAGGAGATGCAAAAGAAAAAATAGGTACTGAATAAATTTATAATTTAATAAGAAAAATACCTATTACAGTATAAACATAAAGGCTAACATATTTTACATTTTTGGACAACATTTCTCCAATAAGTTTGAAACGTTTACCAACAATGTTTAACATTACTACTAGAAACCCTGAACTTGAAGCTCTAAAAACAAAACAACAACTAAACAAAACAAACAAACAAACAAAAAACATACCAATGAGGACCTGATCCAAGGTTGCCGTCTCCTGATTGGTGCAGGGGAATTCGACTGTCTGTGGGGGAAAAAAGAAACAATTAGAATTTATAGGTAAACAATAAGAGTTTTTGAGGTGTTGATGTATGGCTAGACTATTCATGCACGAAACTTGTGGCTAAAACATCCGTTAAAATGGACCTTAAAACAAAAAGCATCTATTTTAAAGCATTTTAAGACGTCTCATAAAACAGGGTATTTCTAGCTCATGTTTATAGTTGCCTTAGCTATACTATTATATATCAGTTTCAAATATATATGTGTGTGTGTGTGTGTGTGTGTGTGTATATATATATATATATATATATATATATATATATATATATATATATATATATATATAATATATATATATTTCGGTAACCACCCAATTAAAGATCTAGGTTGTTTTTCACAACACAGAAAATAATTAAGACTAAATTTAAAAGACAGATGCAAACCCTAAAAACAAAATTTTTGTGGGGCTGCACCCTGTAGGTTCTTTTGTTTGTAAGAATGTCTTTTCTATGAGAAACAAATATATTTAAGTAGTTATGATCTTGACCTTGTTCCGTACAATTTGAATGGAACAAACAGTGTTAATGTGCTATTTTCTAATTAGCATGCATTATCCTTCTATGGTATTGGAAATACATGTTAATTTAGGTTAGTCATGCCACCGAGAAGGGGGGAATGAATAAATGAATAAAAACCATCAGTAATGCCACAGAAGTGCTTACATGTAGGTAGAAAGGGTAGGGAATCTCTTCTGAATCATTGTCCTTTATCTATTGAGTGTTAATATGTGAGCTGATGTTTAGGAGCAGAAAGAAAAAAGTAAAGACTGATGAAAGTGAACAGGAGAGTGCGCACATGCAGAAAGATTTATGGGTGTCTTGTTTCACTCCCACTCCTAGTAAAGGGAAACTGGCAGGGTCCCTGCTAAAGAGCCTTGAACAAGGCTGACAGTTGAAACCCACAAACCATATTCTAACAGCCAGAACAATGCAGCTCTTGGTGGCTTCATGGCTGGGGGTCTCTGGGGTATTTTTACAGGTTTATTCAGCCACTACTTAAAAAGGCACTGTTTGTTTGAACCTTTTCTTTAATACGATAACCATTAGCACATTTCCTTTAACGATTACATATCCAATTCGAGATTTTTTTTTACCGGTACAACATTTTTACTATATGAGACAAAATTCAGATGACCCCACACCCCAAAAATACATCAATAACAAAAAAATTAAATTATAAAAAAAAATTTAAAAAAAGATTACTAAAAAGCTGACTAAATAGTCGCAAATAAATTTGGATGAAATGACCAGACTACAATAAAACAGTTTCAGTAGTCTTGCCGAGCAGAATGACTGATTTGGTTCAAGTCTGCTTTTTAGTCGTTTTCTTAATGAAGCCAAATCATGGACTGACAACACAATCGTCCATTTTTTGTCACTTACTCTGTGCATATTTTATTCTGTTTATAAAATTTGTGTCGTGCGGTGAACAGTCTTGAAATGTATTTGGCCATTTCCATGTCATCCTGAAAAACAAAAAACAAACAAAAAAAACATTTCAAAACACACGATAGTATAAGAAACATGAAGAAGGACTCCAGATGGGATACAATTAAAACCATGAATGTGCATTATTACAAGACACCTTTAACTGATGAATAAGGAACAAAAATTAAAACAGTAACATACAGAAAGCAATTATGTGGTCTTGGAATGCACATTAGATTGCATTACAAAATACTGCCATCAAACATATAGATCAGTGGCTCATGACCCATTTAATAAATACTGTAGTGATAATCCACCAGCTAATGCATTACAAGGCAAATCCTTGAAAAATATGTTTCTGATTTCTAACACTGGAAATTTCCAACTTGCATTCTCATCTCTTACCATGAGGCCAGACTACCTGATTGTGTCATTAATTCCCTGTGACAGGGTAGACCCCCTCCCTGGGTGCATATGTATTATTTTGTATTTGTATTTGTTGTTGTTTTATTATGTATTCTGTTTGGCAGGACAAGTGAGGTGCCGTCCGCCATTTTAATACCTATTTTAATATCTCGTGAGAATGCGTGACTGTCAGCTGGTAATTATTGAATTAGCTGGCAGTCACGCATATTTATTAAACTCGAGCAGATTATGGTTGAGAGGTGAACAAGATAAGTAATAGCCAGTTAATCCTTCTGCCATAATATAAAAGACCTGCAGCTTTTGCTGCACAAAGGAGAGTTCAGGAGTGGAGAACGAGTGTCAGAGAATAACTAAAAAAGATAACAATTGCTACATGTGCCGATTCAATACCAGCACAACACTTGTTATTATTATTTGTGTGTTTGTTTTGGCCTTCGTGCCTTTTGTTTTGTAAAGTGTTTTGTTTTGTTAAATCTTTTTATTTGTTAATAAACGCACAAGCAGCCCCATTCATACCCCAGTCTGTCTGCGTGTGAGCTGCTGCTTCTTCCGGGTCTAATGTCACCCACAAAGTCATCCTGCGACATATGGTGACATATGCAGGTGCATTTTTGTTTTCTGGGCAAGAATGGGAAGGAAGCAGCAGCAGAAGCAGCAGCAACAGCAGCAGCAACAGGGGGAAGTCTGCCTCGAGGGAGGGGAGTGGTGTTTCACCATCCGCAAGCCCTGTAGAGTGCAACACCACTACTGCCGGCCATCTGCCAGGGCTACTTTGTGGATGAGTGGTGTCCTGGTTGCGGTGAGCCAGGACCCAGCACCCTGGAGTACCTGGAGGAGCCGCCACCCTCAAGCAAGACCCCAGAAGGAGGAGTGGTGCACCAACTTCCTGCGCTCTGGGCATGTGGAGGACAGCTGCCTGGACGTCTACATGGACAAAGACATGGGCCTGGAGTGGGAGGAGTCCAAACTGCCATCGCCCAAGTGGGGGGAAGCTGATGCGACCACAACCCACAAGGGGGAAGGCCGAGTGTCCACAGCCCAAGAGGGGGGAGCTGACACGTTTACAGCCCAAGAAGGGGGAAGCCAAGTGTCCCATGCCCAAGTGTCCAGAGCCCAAGAGGGGGAAGCCTGAGCTTCCAGAACCCATGAGGGAGGAGCCCGAGAGGGAGCTGAACTGGTGGTGTCTGGACTGTGGGGAGAGCAACCACCCAACAACCGAGAGGGAACTGTGCCAGGGTTCAGTGTGAAAGGGAGAGGTCCCGCTGTCTCCAGCGCTGAGGGAAGACTGTCTGCCGTTCCCACTCACGCCTCTGTCGGTAAGAAGAGATTGCCAGAAGGAGAAGCCCTGATGCTGTCGCCAGCGCAAGAAAGAGATGCTCCAGTGACCGAGGGAGAGGCACACCAGTCTCCAATTTACTTATATAGGACTACACATTTTATTGCTCTAATTGTTTTGCTTGGGTGTATTTTGTGTAACAATTGTGCATATTGTTTGTTCAAAAAAACTCATGCTCGCCAGCAGTTTCAATCCTAGTTTAGTATACTTTAAAACACAGGCAATAAAACATCACATTGAGAGTAAGGCCCATTTCTATGTGACATGATGTATAGCAGGGGTGTCCAATCACGGTTCTATAGAGCCATTCCATTCCAGGAATGGATGTAGGTTTCAATGGTTTAATTAAACAATTTGCAACTGCGTTGGAACAAAGACCAGGACTGGAAGGGCGAACTTTGGCCAACCCTGATGTAGGCTATACTACGTATATGACACAAGAAGCTTAATTCTGTATTGAATACCTATTTGCACACTACTGGCCTCCTTTACCAGAGATGCAGAATGAGATGTAGTTAAGAAAACAATAGCAAGTCAGAACTGTGTAGACGAGGGGTTCTCATCCTTTTTGCTTCTGAAACCGTCCCCCCTGAAATTCAAGTAGCTGTCTTTGTATTTTCTTAATTTTGCAGGGTTAGTAACGAATTTATGTTTACGGTTGAACTTGTTGAAGTTATTTACTGTGTGCGTTTCCAAAGATTTTTCCTCAGCTTTGCAATCTATCGTGCTCAGGCTGAAATAGCACCATTACACCATATGTAACCTGAGACATAACCAGAGAACGCGTTCATTTCTGTGCACGCTTATGACATGCTTTTAGCTAATAGGTTTCAGCGTGTCATAAGCATGCAGGGAAAAGAACACATTCTCTGGTTTATTTTTTGGAGGACCCCTTGAAACCTCCTCAAGGCGCCCAAGATGGAAGCGGATGTCCAGTTGAGACCCCCTGGTGCAGACAGTGACGTGTCATCCTTTAAAATATATCATTACCCTCTTGTAATCTTCAATTTGATCTCCAACTATTCTAGACAGTGTGAGAACTACATGACATCCAGGGAGGCAGTCTTGTTAGTCTTCAATGTCCCTAAACTACACAATCTGTCTCACAACCCAGAAAGCGTATGCTCTGACCTTGGAACGTCTGACAGCGAGCAAAATTCGCCTCTGTAGTCACAACACTTACCATGTGAAATGGGACAGTCTCTTCTTTGTTTGTTAACTCTATGGTAATTGCTGACTTGTTGTGTGTGATATTACCAATGTCATTCCATCTGTAAATTGAGAAAACATTTTGAAAACAGGAGCGGGAAGATACCTTACAACATATTCCCACCAACAAGAAGTATGCTTCTTTGAATACATGAAATTACCTTAAAACCACATGATATAGGATTACAAGCCTGATGAAACGTTGTAAACTTAAAACAAGCAATCTGATTGGTTACTGGGCAGGTCTTTAATTTATATAAATGCCCTGCACAGCATAACACATTTATGCCACAAAACCTTTGGCTTACATCACAACTAAATACAGCTTAGCTTGAGCATTACAAAGCACAGGTAAAACAGTTTAGAATTGTATTTTACTGACAGGTGGCTTATAATAGCAATAACGACACTGTCACAGGCATTTCCAGGGGAATTAATTACCAGCTGGGGTTAATAGCTACCAACTCGCCCAACCAGTCATAATCCACAGGAAATGGTGTATGTCTTGATCATTATTGCTTAAGTATTACAAGTTTCTCCAAGTAGCAACTGTATAAAACGCAAGACAAATTTGATACATTTTATGCTATATTTTAAAATGGTCCAATTAAGAAAGCTTGGAATATAAAGAAAACTTTTTTTTTTTTTTTTTTTAAAGGCCAACTCAGATTCAAGTTATCAAGCATGATATATTTTGTTTTTGTGTTACTAGGTCTGCAATATGCAGAGACCTCTACAGCACCCCAACAGTCTTCAGATTAAAGTAAAACACAGTTGGCAATATTTGTATATAATGTATTACTTTAATCTGTTATGTGCCAGTTCAGAAGTGGAACTTCAGCTTACTTTTTTTCACAATACCTATTTGTAACAAGCTAAAACCTAGTCACAATAAATGTAATGAATAAAAGCATTCCAAATACAAAACAAATACATATTGGGCTGGATTCTCAAAGCTATTTGTTGTCTAAAATTGTCATTAGCATTTATTTTCTGAAAGGAAAAAAAAAAAAAAAAAAAAAAACCACTATTTACATTTCTAAAAAAAAAATATATATATATATATATATATATATATATATATATATATATATATATATATATATATATATATATATATATATATACACACACACTGGTTTGGTCTATTCACAAAGCCCCTAAATTAAATGTTTGAGTTGTTAATTTCTGGTTTGGTTTATTGGGTGCGCTTTTACTATCTGAAAACAAAGAAGTGTGTCAACTTATTTGTAATTTAGTTTTTATAAACCATAATTCAGTTAGCCCATAAATGTGAATGTCCACTAGGCAGTATTCCTCAATTAACATTTTTTTTTTTTTTTTACCAATGGTAAATTCACAGGCAGCACAAGGAAGCTGCCCATAAATACTGTCAGGTGACTTTCTGATGTTCTATGGGGAGCTTTTAAAAGGTGAACGGTTATTCTTTTTTGCAAAAGCAACACATTTCAATAATGGGGGAAGTTACTGAACACCATTTACATTTTTCTTTTTTGTCAGATGAAATTTTAAAATTTCTACAGCTATGAAATGAGTGTTGATAAATCATTAAATATTTGACTTTACCTGTATGTGCTGGTTGATCTACCATTCCTGTATTTGACAAACACTCCCATGAAGGAAACGGCAAGGTAAATATCATTTGCAAGGTTATCCTGCAAAAAAAGCTATGTATTAACCTATAAATATAATGAATTTTGACATTGCTCATAAAGTTTTTTTTTTTTTTGTTGTCCCACTTCAGAAAATGACTCAGGCATGTCAGCTCCAGTAAGAGGAGCAAGTGGTGGGCCTAAATTTGCAAAATACAAACCACTGCCTCTGAAAAGCTGCTTCAGCTTATAGAATAGTTCTTTGATACACAGAAAAAGCCCAGAAAAACTACCAAATATTGGTGTGAAATCCAAGAATGGACTCTTAGTGCAGTCCCTGCAACTCCTATGTACCTTTTAATATCACACTGGCACCTTTCTGGACTCGGAGGGGTTTGTTTTCATTAGGCACAATTTAAGGACTTGGGGACAATCTAAGGACTTGCTCAAGGATGCATGTGGGTGAGCTGGGGTTCAAAAACATAACTTCCTGTGTCACAGTCCTCGGGAGTAACCTTTAAGAACCACTGTTTCTCAGCTCATGTGGAGAAGAACATCAAAGAAAACATTAGAATGCATTAAATACATAACTTGTACCTTTGCTGAAAAACTTTCTTGCCCAAAGCCTTCCAGCTGTTCCACTTCCTTAATGTAAAGTAGCTCAGCTTCTGCTGGTGGCATTCCACTGTTTAAAAGAAAGAAAAATAATAGCCTTAATTACGGAATTATGTTGTTTATAAATCTATGGTATATGCAGTTTTAGGGGTCCAACAAGCTATTTAATTGTTGATGATAGTTTATATATATACACACACACACACACACACACACACACACACAGGGTGTCCGTATACGCCGAATATATGGACGCCTCGGAGGAATGTGCAGCAAGAGACAAATTTCAGTGCCTCCAACCCCCGAGAAGTCAGTATATTCGCCTTATAAGGCCTTATTGCATTTATAATGCAGGTAAAATACAAGATTTGAAGGGGGGAAAAAGCATAAATCATTTTTATGGCAATAAAAAGTTGTTTTCTTTTAAATTAAATATCCTTACGCCAATAAAGTAGTCTCATTTACAACTACACGTTAAGCTGAGTAAATTAATTTAATTAAAACATGTAAAAGAAAGTACATCTTTATTTTTTTATATTGTGTACCTTGCCATTGAAAAGACACACCAGGGGCAGAACTGAGTTGGCACAGAGTTGTTATTTTTTTCCCTGTTACTCAGTGCAGACACAGAACAGTTGGGAGGAATAAAAATATGATGTGTCGGATTTCAGTAATTTTTCAAGGTCTGTGTTAGAGAGGGGTAGATAAATATGCAGGTGTCTTTTTGTGGTGTTCTGTAGCGTTTACAAACTGCTAAAAATACAGTTTTTTTTTTTTTTTAATTTCGTTCAGTTTTGCTATCTTCCAGTTCATTTAATTGTTCTTCATCCAAATCGGCATCTGTAGTTACTACTTTTGGGATTTTTGTATTTTTTTTTATTTACGGTCACTAAGTTTTATAGCTTTACTGTAACTCTAAACAAGAAAAGAAGGATTAGATATATATATATATATATATATATATATATATATATATATATATTTATATATATATATATATACAATACACACAAGTCACACTGCTGTGCAAAAGTCTTAGATATGTTGCATTTTTCTACTGTGATGCAATTTACTCAAAGCCTCCACTAGTGTTTTCTACTATTATAACAACCACGACTTGCATAAAGAAGGAAAGACATTGAGTGGAATAGCTCACATCACTTGATTTTCAAGGTGTGGTATCCGAAGAATAATCATCAAGTACAGAGAAACATCACCTGTAATTGACAAACCCAGGACTGGAAGACCCAAAAAGCTGTCCAACAAGGATGAGCAATACTTGAAGATAATATCCTTAAGGAATGGAAAGAAGACGAGTGTTGAATTGACAACAGAGCTGGCAGAAGGCACAGGTGTCGTTGTCCACAGTCCAAAGCAGCTTTGACTATTGTTCCATAGTCTAATTTCTATGTTCTTGTGCATATTTTAGCCTTTTAGTCATGTTCCCCTTTCTTAATAGAGGTATTCTTACTGCAACACATCCTTTAAGTCCTGATTTTAAGAGTGACTGTCACAGCGTTGATTTGATGGACAACGACACGTGCGTTCTGGCAGTTCTGCTGTCAATTCAATTCTTGCCCCCAAACCCAAAAAACCCCAGATATGCCTTGTTGATTCCCTACCAGTGCCTCTTGTGTTCCCGAGCTACTTTCTGTGTCAGGTCTTCTAATACGTCTTCACCTTGGGTCCATTTCTAGAATAAAACAATATATAACACTTTTGATATAATTAGTAATGGTAGAGTTTAATCCAGTCAGAGCATGAACCTGTTAAATCTCATAGTGGCCTATCAGAACTTTCAACATATAACAAGTGTGACTTTTTGCTTTTGCACTAGCATAAATTTTGCATAAAACATCAAAAAACTATTGTTTTTTTCTTGCCTTTTCTTCAGTCTCTGTCAAAGCGGTGTATCATGGGAATCCAAAGAGTTCCTGTAGTGACTTTTCCCCTATCTGTATAATGTATAATCTGCCCCATTTCCTATTCCAAGCCTTCTCTTTTTAAAACGATTACATTTTTAAACACAATTCACCTAGATTTATTTAGCTACACCCCTCCTTAACACATACAGTGGCTCTCCAAAGTATTCACCCCCCTTGGACTTTTCCACATTTTATTGTGTTACAACATGGAATCAAAATGGATTTAATTAGGAGTTTTTGCCACTGATCAACACAAAAAAGTCCATAATGTCAAAGTGAAAAATAAAATCTACAAATTTTTATATTTGTAATTAATTTAGAACACAGAAAATAACTGATTGCATAAGTATTCACCCCCTTTGCTATGACACACCTAAATAAGCTCTGGTGCAACCAATTGTCTTTAGAAGTCATAATTAGTTGAATGGAGTCCACCTGTGTGCAATTAAGGTGTTTCACATTATTTCAGGTTAAATACACCTGTCTCTGGGAGGTCCCACAGTTGGTTAGTACATTTCCTAACAAAAACTACATCATGAAGACGAAGGAACATTCAAAGCAAATCTGGAATAAGGTTCTTCAAAAGCACCAATCAGAGGTAGGATATAAGAACATTTCCAAGGCATTGAATATCCCCCGGAGCACAGTAAAGTCCATTATTAAGAAATGGAGAGAATATGGCACAACTGTGAATCTGTCTAGAACAGGCCATCCTCAAAAACTGAGTATCCGGGCGAGAACGGCACTAGTCAGGGAGGCCACCAAGAGGCCTATGGTAACTCTACGTTACAGTCAAGCACGGCTGAGCTGGGAGACACTGTGCATACAGCAACAATAGCACAGGTGGTTCACAAAACTGGCCTTTATGGGAGAGTGGCAAAAAAGAAAGCCATTGTTGAAAAAAACCTCACATCAAATCTCGGCCAGAAGGCATGTGGGAGACTCTGAGACCAAGTGGAAGAAGATTCTATGGTCTGATGAGACCAAAATAGAGCTTTTTGGCTTCAACGCTAAGCGCTATGTTTGGCGCAAGCCTAACACCACACATCATCCTGAGAACACCATCCCTACTGTGAAGCATGATGGTGGCAGCATTATGCTATGGGGATGCTTCTCTGTGTCAGGGCCTGGAAAGCTCGTGAAGATAGACGGAAAAATGGATGCAGCAAAGTACAAAGAATTTGGAGGAAAACCTACTGAAGTCTGCAAGAGACCTGGGACTTAGGATAAGATTCATCTTCCAGCAGGACAATGACCCCAAACATACAGCCAAAGCCACACTGGAGTGGCTTAAAAACAAAAAGGTCAACGTCCCGGAGTGGCCCAGTCAAAGCCCAGACTTCAATCCAATTGAGAATATGTAGAAAAAGTTGAAAATTGCCATCCCCATCCAACTTGACAAAGCTGGAGCAAAAATTGCAGTGTCCAGATGTGCAAAGCTGGTAGAGATTTATCCAGATAGACTCATGGCTGTAATTGCTGCCAAAGGTGCCTCTACCAAATATTGACTCAAGGGGGTGATTACTGCAATCAATTATTTTCTGTTTTGTATTTGTAATTAATTTAGAACAATTTGTAGACTTTATTTTTCACTTTGACATTATGGACTTTGTGTTGATCACTGGCAAAAACTCCTAATTAAATCCATTTTGATTCCATGTTGTAACACAATAAAATGTGGAAAAGTCCAAGGGGGGGTGAATACTTTTGAGAGCCACTGTACGTGTTATTATTTCTACGATCCATGTTTTCACCTGGCCTGACAAGAGCTCTTTTTTGCTGAAGTGCTGTCAGAAATTGCCACTATCATGCATATTCATGAGCAGTCAAGACTGCAGCGTGGTTTGGTTGTCAAGGATAGACAACAACTAGTACTACAATATAATGCTTCAGAGGTTGTGGCAATATTGAAAAAAAAAACATCATCTCCCTTTTCATTTTTCCATGAGATGACCTTTTGATATCCATAAATCAAATATAAATTCTACTATTGTTAAAGTATTCAAAACTGTTTAGTCATGAATTGCAACTGTAATGGAGTACTGAGCTGAGAATATAAATACAAGCTGTAAATTGACATCTTTTTAAATGTAGTTGCTTAATTAATAAGACATACATATACAAAGTATTTTTAATAATACACTATTTTCAATAATAGACATTGTATTTTTAATAGACACTTTAATAATGCATAAACAATGGATCATACATCTAAGGAGAAAGGATATCAAACAGACTTCACCCTATGACAAGCTTCTTAAAGAAATACATCTTTTTAAATGAAACAGTTGCTATTAATTAATCCATACAGATAATAAATTGACAATTACTTTTTAATTATGCATTTATACAATAGATGCTGCTTATTAGCAACTCTGTTAAAAATAACTTTTGGTTATTAACATTTTTACAGGAACCAATCCTATCCTGTGGTTTTTCGCTTAACAGCTTTCAGATAATGACATCTTTTTGATGCAGCATCTACTATACAGAAATACAAAGCTGCATTTATGAGTTGTAAAACTTTCAAAAGATCATCCCACGGAATATTGAAAAGGGAGATTTTTTTTTTTTTTACTGTGTTGCCACAATTAAATGTGGAACAACCTCTGAGGCATTAGTACTATTTTTAGTAGCGATTGCAATAATAACAATAATGACTGCTCATGAATATGCATGACAGTGGCAATTTCTGACAGCACTTCGGCGACAACGAGCTCGTCAGGCCAGGTGAAAACATTGATCGTAGAAATACTAACACATATGTGTTAAGGAGGGATGTCTCTAAATCCAGGTGTCTCCAAATCATGTTTAAAAATGCAATCATTTTAAAAATAGAAGGCTAGGAATAGGAAATGAGGCAGATTTTACATCACATAGATAGGGGAAAAGACCCTACTGGAAGTCTTTGGATTCCCATGATGCACTGCTTAGGCACGGAGAGAAGTTCAAATGTTAAATCAGCGGAGTTGACCATCTTGACCATCGTTTTAAATTAAAAACTACTTTAGGTTTTACAGTTTTGTATGAACATATACTGTTTACACACTAGTTTCTTTTGTCATGTTTATTTTATTGTAGTTTTTTCATTTTTTGAAGTAGTTCTTTATATGTGGTAAGTTAGAAAATAAACCCTTTTATGTTGAATTGTTCATTTAAATACAACGTTTCGGCTGTGCAGATGTTTGATTTGATGTGCTTAAATAACATTTTTGAGATGTATCCGATAGTTTGTCTTTCATTTTAAATACCGAAGTTGTTTAAAATGTAACTATCATAATGACAGCCTGCAGTGGTTTTAGGTATAAGTGTAACCGTGGCGGTTAGTGTTAATGGACATTATGAAGTTACCTCAAATTTATGGCACAGTGTTTTGGATTGAAAAAGAAGCCTGCTGGCAATGCTCCCCATACTTGACTGGATTCCCCTGCTCTAGCGCTGCAGGGCCTCAATGTGATATTTGTTTCTGTCAGACAAGTATGCAAGAGCCTTGCTGAAATAATAAGAGACAGCAGAATACGTGCCTCCAGGCTGCCACACACCTGTGAGGGGGCTGGCTATACTTTACAGAGCGTTTAGAAAAAAGATCTGGCTCTTGTTTAAAGTAATTCAATCTGCAGAGATCAAAAACGTGTTTGTCCTTTTTTTCCATGAATCTTTAGAAAGTTGCCTTAAGGCTATCGAGTTTTTCTAACTACATTTTATTTATTTTTTTCTCATTTGGTCTTGTCACTTAATCACATCTTGAGAGTACCTTGATCGCTTTAGAAGAAAGGACAAGACTATCATCATATACGCGATGAGGCTTAAAAAGTCCTGAGTGTTCTTTCAGGCCATCCATGTAGTAAACGTGATAATCACAAACTAAACCATGTAATGTCTTTTTTGTACAACATGTGAAAAGGCTTGTGTCTGTTTTTATTATTATACTTAAATTTAGTTTGCCGGGATAAACTACTAAGTTGTAAAATCCAATTTCCAAAAAAGGATTAGACAGACTAAACCACAGAAACAAATACTGTATATTTTACATGATAAACCAATTTGTTTGAGACATGTTGCATATAGAAATATACAAGTGATTAAGGAAAAAACAATAATAACCTTAACCAGCAATCACGTGTTTTATGACCATTTTATGAATGTGAAGAAGCCATTCTGACCACCATGCCACCAGTCCCTCCTGTTCTAACTGATACCAGAACATGGGATCAAGGGATTCAGCAACAACAACATGACTTGGCAACCCATTCCTCTCACCTCTCTTTCTTGAAAAGTGTCTCCTGTCCTAAATCTCTCTTTCCAACTTTCATGCATGTCCTTTGTTCCTGCTCACAGTGCTAAGGTTGAAATAGCTCTAGAGTTTACTTTATAAATGTAAACCCTTGGATAAACCCAGTTGCTCTTCTCTACTCTCCTAGGTTTCTTAAAGCATGTTTGAGGGCAGTTTAGGATTTAGAAAATCTAATATCATTAATGGATAAGGATATACTGCATATATACAGTAGCATTCGGGTATACTATAAATTGTCTAACTGACAACTTAGCAACTGGCTTCAATTCTAACTTTGTCTACCTGTTTTACACTGGGGACCAGCCACCACACTTGAGATACTCACCACTGGAAACAGGACATATTCCCTGAGGAAATCCTGGGACTCAAACTGATTATAGTCTCCAAAATCAGCTGTAATTAAAACAGAAATACAAAAGAAAGATTTGATTGTTAGAGTGGTCCTACCAAATCATCGATATCACCCACCATTAGAATACTGAATAATACTGAAACAGCATTCTAAATGTGTGTGCCTTTTCACCACAGACACAGCACAAGCACATCACTATTCTTTCTGATTACTATTCAGTGTAAAAAGTTACATTTTAAAATGGTTGTTCTGTCCTTTAACTGGCAGTGCTACAGTAAGAAACATTACAAAATTACTACCAATTCTCTGCCACCCTCCCCCTCCCTAATCATTAGCTCCAGAATCTTGGAAATCCCCATTTGAAAATCACAACTGTTCTACATTCCTTTGAATCTCCACACATACATGTCAGTTTCACAGTTAAAGAGTTGCCGACTACATCTGAATCACTGCCTCAGGCCTTGCTGAATGGATCAAGCAAGGCTGGTTAAGAGAGACAGAATTGTATTGCTACCCACAAAAAACAGTGTGCTACACTTTAGTAGTTTTATAGTACTGAAGCCCAATTTTATAATACCAATTTGGTAGTACATATTGCACAAATCAAATTTAGCTCGCTCTTTTAAATTCATAATAAAAAACTAGCCATATTAAGCTTTTCATGTTACTTATGCTGGCCTCATTCAAACTTCTCACTTACACAACATTGATACGGCTCTTAGTAACAGACGTCTACTAATGAGGCCCCTTAACATGAATAAACTCTCAGAAACATTAGGAATTTGTGTTTATTCATACTTTTGGTGCCGGTGTCAAATTCTTTCACATATGCATAACTATTCAGTCTAGGTACGGCAGCCATCAGCCCCTTCCCTGAGCATTATATGATGTTTTCAAAGTGTTGTTATTGTAGTCTCTGAGAAGCTAATGTTTTTAAAACATACCTTGTACAGCTAAGCCAGCTAGCCTGATCCCTTGTTCTACTGAAAATGACAGTCGTCCATCAAGAATCTCCTTTTTAACTTGAAGGTAATACTGATACCTGAGGGAGAAAAGGCTGACATAATAAATCCTGGCGAAATGAATATCAATAAGAACAACAACTACAAAACACAAATATTAATACAAATATGTATACAGAAGGATTCGGCCTTTGGCCAACAAAGTACTAGCCCAGATTGAAGCCCTGATTACAACCAATAAAAAAAACGGTTAAGTCGATTCTGGGGCTACTACAGGTTTGTGCCATCATTTGCCACTATAGTAGTCCGGCTCACAGAATTGACTAAAAGAAACTAACCCAAATAAGATCCTGTGGATAGATGAGTGTCAGAGGGACTTAATGACTTGAAAATGACTCTCACATTGTCACCTTTATTAATCTGCCGTGACTTTTCACAAGAGTTCATCGAACAGACTGATGCCTCAGAAGTCGGTCACAAAGGGGAGAAGGAGAAGGAGCACCCCATATTGTACCTCAGCTGGCCCAACGAGAGATGCTCTGTGATTTGAAAAGAAGCGTCTCGCTGTCAAGTGGGCCATTGAAAAGCTGAGGTACTATCTCCTAGGCAGGCAGTTCACCCTGGTCACGGACGCTCCTCTCTTGAAATGGCTGCACACCATGAAGGATGTGAACGCCAGGGTCATTCGCGGTATTTAGCCCTGCAGCCTTACAACGCCTCCCACAATGCCAAAACAGCTCTGTAATTAGAAGCTGATGGTGTTCAGATCATCAAATCCCATTCATTACAAGCATGCAATTCAAAGCAGTATGTTTTCATTGTATTCTAGGTCATGGTGTTCTTTGTATTTAAAAGAGAAGTTCTTAAGTACAGAGATAAAGTGGCACACACAACCCTCGACAGAGACATGTAATTACTGGGTATCTTACACCTAGAGCTGGATTTTGCCCATTTTAAAGCGCAAACTCCACTTGTACCTAATCCTATAATTATAGAAGGCATACTTCCCTTATGCCATTGCTGTGACAGAGGAAAAGCATTAAGTTTTACAGCGCTGTCAGCCATGACACTAATCAGTTTGCTTTCACAATAGAAGCAGAAAAAATGAATTGGTTGAAAAAAAAAAAAAAAACACTACTGACTAATGAAGAATGGTATACTCCACTACCCATGGAGAACTGTGGTATGATTATAGTGAAAAAGACCAATTTAAACTAATAAAGCGTTCTTATTGTTCTTAAAATATATATATATATATATATATATATATATATATATAAATAAAAAAAAAAAAAGTCCTGATTTTTTTAATTAAGAATCTAGACACCGTTATCCATAAAATGAAAACTTTGGATGGTTTTTTTTTTTCGTGTCGTTTGTATTAACCATTTATTTAGACCCAAAACGGAATCTCTGAGAAAAAATATTCAGTCTGTATACGTATGTATATTAATATATATATATATATCTATATATATATATATATATATATATATAGAAGAGAGAGAGAGAGAGAGAGAGAGAGAGAGAGAGAGAGAGAGAGAGAGACACACACACACACAGTGGCTTGCAAAAGTATTCAGACCCCTGACCAATTCTCTCATATAAGAACATAAGAAAGAACATAAGAAATAAGTTTACAAACGAGAGGAATCCATTCGGCCCATCTTGCTCGTTTGGTTGTTAGTAGCTTATTGATCCCAGAATCTCATCAAGCAGCTTCTTGAAGGCTCCCAGGGTGTCAGCTTCAACAACATTACTGGGGAGTTGATTCCAGACCCTCACAATTCTCTGTGTAAAAAAGTGCCTCCTATTTTTTGTTCTGAATGCCCCTTTGTCTAATCTCCATTTGTGACCCCTGGTCCTTGTTTCTTTTTTCAGATCAAAAAAGTCCCTTGGGTCGACATTGCCAATACCTTTTAGAATTTTGAATGCTTGAATTAGGTCGCCGCGTAGTCTTCTTTGTTAAAGACTGAACAGATTCAATTCTTTTAGCCTGTCTGCATATGACATGCCTTTTAAGCCTGGAATAATTCTGGTCGCTCTTCTTTGCACTCTTTCTAGAGCAGCAATATCTTTTTTATAGCGAGGTGACCAGAACTGAACACAATATTCAAGATGAGGTCTTACTAGTGCATTGTACAGTTTTAACATTACTTCTCTTGATTTAAATTCAACACTTTTCACAATGTATCCGAGCATCTTGTTAGCCTTTTTTATAGCTTCCCCACATTGTCTAGATGAAGACATTTCTGAGTCAATAAAAACTCCTAGGTCTTTTTCATAGATTCCTTCTCCAATTTCAGTATCTCCCATATGATATTTATAAGGTACATTTTTATTTCCTGCATGCAGTACCTTACACTTTTCTCTATTAAATGTCATTTGCCATGTGTCTGCCCAGTTCTGAATCTTGTCTAGATCATTTTGAATGACCTTTGCTGCTGCAACAGTGTTTGCCACTCCTCCTATTTTTGTGTCATCTGCAAATTTAACAAGTTTGCTTACTATACCAGAATCTAAATCATTAATGTAGATTAGGAATAGCAGAGGACCTAATACTGATCCATGTTGTACACCACTGGTTACCACACTCCATTCTGAGGTTTTTCCTCTAATCAGTACTTTCTGTTTTCTACATGTTAACCACTCCCTAATCCATGTACATGTGTTTCCTTGAATCCCAACTGTGTTCAGTTTGAGAATTAATCTTTTGTGTGGGACTTTGTCAAAAGCTTTCTGGAAATCTAAATAAACCATGTCATATGCTTTGCAATTATCCATTATCGATGCTGCATCCTCAAAAAAAATCAAGCAAGTTAGTTAGACACGATCTCCCTTTCCTAAAACCATGTTGACTGTCTCCCAGGACCCTGTTACCATATAGGTAATTTTCCATTTTGGATCTTATTATAGTTTCCATAAGTTTGCATATAATAGAAGTCAGGGTTACTGGTCTGTAGTTACCTGGTTCAGTTTTGTTTCCCTTTTTGTGGATCAATATTACATTTGCAATTTTCCAGTCTGTCGGTACCACCCCTGTGTCCAGAGACTGCTGCATGATCTTGGTTAGCGGTTTGTAAATAACTTCTTTCATTTCTCTGAGTGCTATTGGGAGGATCTCATCCGGCCCAGGGGATTTGTTTATTTTAAGAGCTCCTAGTCCCTTTAACACTTCTGCCTCGGTTATGCTAAAGTTATTTAAAACTGGATAGGAACTGGATGACATGTGGGGCATGTTGTCAGTATCTTCCTTTGTAAAAACTTGTGAAAGGTAATCACTTAATGTATTTGCTATTTTTTTTTCTTCATCTACGATTTTGCCATTTGTATCTCTTAAACATTTAATCTCCTCTTTGAATGTTCTCTTGCTGTTGTAATATTGGAAAAACATTTTGGAATTGGTTTTAGCCCCCTTAGCAATGTTCATTTCTATTTCTCTCTTGGCCTTTCTAACTTCCTTTTTGACTTGCGTTTGCAGTTCCGTGTACTCCTTCTGTGTACTTTCCTTTTGGTCCTTTTTTAATGCTCTATAAAGTGCCTTTTTTCGCTGAATGGTTTAATAGATCAATTAAAAAAAATATTTTGGCCATTAGTTTTACATTTAGATTTGTCTACTTTAGGGATATAATTGTTTTGCGCCTCTAGTACTACATTTTTGAAGAACAACCATCCTTCTTCTGTGGGTGTTTTCTCTATTTTACTCCAATCTACTTCTGTTAGTCTCTGTTTTCTAAAATTGTAAACCTTAGCTTTAGTCTTTACTTTTGGGGTTTTAAAAAACACTTCAAATGAGACCATGTTGTGGTCTGAGTTTGCCAGTGGTTCTCTGACCTCTGTTTTAGTTATTCTGTCTTCATTATTTGAAAAGACTAAATCAAGGCATGCCTCCCCTCTAGTCAGTGCCTTGACAAATTGTGGTAGGAAGCAGTCATTTGTCATTTCCACCATTTCTATTTCATCCTTTGTGCTACCCACTGGGTTTTCCCATTTTATATGGGGGAAGTTGAAATCCCCCATTAGTATGGCTTCTCCTTTGCTACACGCATTTTTAATGTTATTGTATAACAGATTATTGTGCTCACCGTCTGAATCTGGCGGTCTATAGCAGGCTCCTATTATTATGCCCTTTGAATTTTTGTTCGTTATTCTGACCCATATTGATTCGGCTTTATTTTCTTTGTCCAGGTTTAACACCTGGGCTTCAAGACTGTTTCTTATGTATAGCGCTACCCCTCCTCCTCTTCTGTCCTGCCTGTCTTTCCTATACAGTGTATACCCACAAATATTATATTGTCCCCATCGCTCTCAGACAACCAAGTTTCAGTAACACCTATCACATCATAGTTACTTGTTAGTGCAGTAGCTTCAAGTTCTATAATTTTGTTTCTGATACTTCTAGCATTTAGATAAATACATTTAATGGTTGTCTTACCTGAGTTGTTGTTCTTGTTTTGATGCGGTCTCCCTTCTGTTTTTTTGTTGATTTCTCCCCCCTTCCTTTCTAGTTTAAATGCTTCTGAACCTGCTTGAGGATCTTTTCTCCAAGTAGACTGGTTCCCTTGTTATTTAAGTGCAGTCCATCCCGTCTATACAGATAGTCCTCGTTGTAGAATGTGGTCCAATGATCAAGATAGGTGAAGCCTTCCCGTGTGCACCACGTCTTCAGCCAGGCGTTTTGATTAATTATTTCCAGCTGTCCATATGGTCCTTTGCAAGGTGCCGGTAGTATATCAGAAAATACCACAGTTTTGGTTTTCTCTTTTAATTTCCTTCCTAGCTCTCTGAATTTGTTTTGCAGGGATTTTGGTCTGTCTCTTCCAATGTTGTTTGTACCGATGTGAACGACTACTACCGGGTCGTCTCCTGTTCGTTCTAGGAGCCTGTCCACGTTCTCAGTGATGTGCTTGACCGAGGCTCCCGGAAGGCAGCACACTGTTGTAGTAAGGGGGTCCAAACTGCGAATTGAACTTGCTGTGTTTCTCAATATGGAGTCCCCAACAATCATGACCTCCCTTCTTTTTGCTGTCTGGTCACCACTGTCAATAGGGTCCTGTATGTTGTTCCTTTCGTTCTCTTCTTTTTGGTTCTGCTCATCAAAATTCTGAAGTGACTCAAATTTGTTGGTTGTTTTGATTTCTGGTGGTTGTGTTTGACGAAGTTTCTTTTTTTCCCTGCTTCTGCCTACCTGAACCCAGCTGTTCTGACTTTCTATCTCCCTGGTGGCTTTCAGTCTGTTAGGGGTGATGCAGACTTCCTGGGTGTGCCAGTTCCTCAAGATCCTGTTGCTGTCGCACTTCTTCCAGCTCCATTTCTAGCATACTTACTAGTTTATGCAAGACCTGGATCGCGCGGCATTTTACGCAAACTCCGCTGGGTTTTCTCGGATTTCCCACATCAAGCAGGTGTCACAGATTACTGGCTTGAAGACCATGTTGAGGGGTTTTTTTTTTTTTTTTTTTTTTTGAAGTTTAGTTTCTTCTGCAGCTATCAACCTGCTTTCAACCTGCTTCTAAATTGCTCTGCACTTTTCCACGCCTGTACTTCTCCCACCCGCTGTCGCAGGGAAGACTGCCTCGTTTAACTGCGTTGTTCTGCTGTGCTGTTGGCTCCTCCCCTCGCCCGTGTCTCAGAACGGCACTGAATCTGAATTTGAATCAGCTGCTCTGAGTTTCAGCTTGTTACCAGAAAAACACATGCGGCTGTTTGACTTTGAGCTGCTGTGTTTCCCCAGTGTCGTGTGTTTTCTGATTAAAGCAATTAAAGATGCAATTTCTCCTTACTGCTTCTAAACTGCTCTGCACTTTTCCACGCCTGTATTTCTCCCACTCGCTGTCGCTGGGAAGACTGCCTGTAATTACCGAATTACAAATGGTACATTGAAATTTCGTTCTGTTTGATATTTTATTTTTAAACACTGAAAGACTGAGAATAAATTATTGTAAGGTGACACTGGTTTTATGTTGGGAAATATTTTTAAGAAAAATAAAAATAAAAACTGAAATATCTTGCTTGCATAAGTATTCAACCCCTGTGACGTGGAAGCTCCCAGTTTGCACCAATGAAAGAAATTGCCCAAACGAGGACACAATTACCTTACCATTGGCCTCCATCTGTGAACCATTAAAGTTGCTGTCACATTTTCTGGATAAAAACCCCATTGTTGAAGGATCATTGGTAAGGCTGTGAATCTGAAGGAAAATGAAGACCAAAGAGCATTCTACAGAAGTTAGAGATAAAGTAATACAAATGCATAGATTAGGGAAAGGGTACAAAATAATATCCAAGTGTTTGGATATCCCAGTGAGCACAGTTGGATCAATAATCAGGAAGTGGAAGCTGCATCACACCACCCAGGCACTGCCAAGAAAAGGCCGTCACTCAAAACTCAGTGCTCAAACAAGAAGCAGACTTGTGAGAGAAGCCACAGAGAGGCCAACAATCACTTTGAAGGAGCTACAGAGTTAAGTGGCTGGGAGTGGAGTAATGGTGCACCAGTCAACCATATCTAGAGCTCTGCATAACACTGGCCTGTATGGGAGGGTGGCAAGAAAGAAGCCGTTATTCAAAAAGTACCATCTGAAAGCACGTCTGGAGTTTGCCAGAAAGCAAGAGAGTGACCCAGCTGCGATGTGGGAAAAGGTTTTGTGGTCAGATGAGACCAAGATAGAGCTTTTTGGCCAAAACTCAAAGCACTATGTGTGGCGCAAACCTAACACTGCCCATGCCTCAAGACACACTATCCCTACAGTGAAGTATGGTGGTGGCAGCATCATGCTGTGGGGATGCTTCTCATCAGCAGGGACTGGGCATCTTGTTACAACTGAAGGAAGAATGGATGGAGCAAAACACAGGAAAATACTGCAAGAGAATCTACTTCAGTCCGCTAAAAAACTGAATCTTGGGAGGAAATTCACCTTTCAGCAGGACAATGATCCCAAGCACAAGGCCAAAGCAACATTGGAGTGGCTCAAGAACAAAAAGGAGACTGTCCTACAGTGGCCCAGTCAAAGTCCTGATCTCAATCTCATTGAGAATCTGTGGCACTATTTGAAAATTGCGTCGTTCAACCACTGAACAACCTGGAGCAAATCTGCCAAGAAGAATGGGCCAAAATCACTCCGACACTGTGTGCAAAGCTGGTACATACTTACCCCAAAAGACTTAAAGCTGTTATTGCAGCGAAAGGTGGCTCTACCAAATATTAATGTGTGGGGGCTGAATACTTATGCAAGCAAGATATTTCAGTTTTTTATTTTTCTTAAAAATATTTCCCAACATAAAACCAATGTCACCTTACAATAATTGATTCTGAGTTTCAGTGTTTTCAAATAAAATATCAAACTGAACGAAATTTCAATGTACCATTTGTAATTCAGTAATATGAGAGAATTGGTCAGGGGTCTGAATACTTTTGCAAGCCACTATATATATATATATATATATATATATATATATATATATATATATATATATATATATATATATATATATATATATATATATATATATATGGTATAGTCACGGATATCATACAGATGTGGAGAAAAGTTTATAAAGTGAAAAACAACCATAGAAGGTCAAATAACTTTAATCCAGAAGTCAGGTTTAGTGGTACTTATGACTGATGAAAACCCTAAATAAAACAATGTTCAATGTCAGTGTGCCCCTGGACCCACATTAAAACCAAATAACATATATATCACCCAATTATTATTATTGTTATTATTATTAATTATTATTATATTATTATTATTATTATTATTAATTATTATATTAATAGAAATAAAAATATAGTGCCTTTCGTAGTAGGCCACCATCACAAAGTGCTTTACAAGGCTTTCCCTGCTAGGTAGTGCACAATAAATGGCCCGATTCTAATGAAGGAAAGACAGTTTGTTTGTTTGTTTCTATGCAGACAGCAGTGTAGAAAAGTAATGAATTGCAATTTAAATACTGTAATTCACCAAAATAATAACTAAATAAACTTTTTAAAAAATTATATCTCAAGAACAACAATGTTGTATATAGAAAAAAGTTTGCAAAAAAGTATACATCCCCTGGAAAGGGCTACAACATCTTACTAAGATTTAATTTTAGACATGGTATGACCCCCCAAATAGATAACAAGTAGATAGACATTGCTCAAACATCAATCCTGTGTTACATGGCCGTCCTATGATCTTCAAATGGACCACAAAAATGTAAATATTTACAATGTGTTTGATGCCAGATGACCCTGATTATTCTGATGATTCTGTGTTGCTCATGAGTTATTTTTAATCTGCAGTGGGAAGGCTCTTAAGACTGCATGATGCACAGTTGTTATAAGTAGACTCCATACCAGGTCTAGCAGTATGGATTGTCTGTATTTTTGGGGGCTATGTGTGGTATAAGCGTGTGACAGAAATACAATGAATCTTGGTTGTAAATCTCCCTCCCGACCTAAGAGGATGCGAAGCAGCGAAAATAGAGTTCTTTGGACGGGCTGGCCTGACAGTTCTTTCCCAGGGTCCGGAAGTCGGTCAGTCTGGAAGGCGGCAAGACTCTGTTGCAAGAACGTATTGACCCGGAAGGGAAACGACATAGCTGCTGTAGATTGTAGAGACAGCTGCACCCGTTTACCAGGGGGTCATGCGTGACAGAATAAAAGGGGACAGAGAATCTCAATCTATTACTTTGCTTGGCTTTTGTTTAGAAACTAGAAGGGCCATGAGAGACCCAGTGAAAAACTGCAAAAAAAATATGAGTGTTTTGTTTGTTTGTCGCTGTTAGTAATTGTCTTTGTTTGTAAACCACCAGATGGCTAACACATATCCGGAGCTGTCTCCTTGGGCCAGCACAAAGCTGGAACAGCACTACACCACAGTCACAAATAACTGCTATCACCCACCACGAGCACTACTGCACACACCCGGACTGGTGACCGTGTCCAGTATTATTGTGGGGTAGATACTGTGTATTTATTATTTGGGCTGCAACCCATTGTTATTATTACCTCAGAGCAGTACACATTGGTGTGTATTGCCAGGGTTTATTGTTTTGGTCACCAGACCGGGATTAAAAATAAAGGCCCTTTTTCAAAACGGATTACAGTTTCTGTCTGTGATTATTCCCCCACTGCATCAACTCTGCCACAAATTGTTAGCAATAAAGCATAACAAAACAAAGATCAGGCAGAATTAGACTGCATACCCCAAACTACTGCCATGCAATCGTGATAAAACCTTTAAAAGTTAAATGAATAGCCTGTTTCTTTGCTCCTGCGTATTATACATGTTAAATAAAGTCACAAACATATCTTAGGTTTGGGGCCATCTCTGAACATGCCTGAGCAAGGAAGTGATGAGGCAAGTATAAAAATGTACACTAGAGAGGTGCACTGGTGAATCTCTCTCCCCCCTCTGAGAGTTTGGTAAAGACACCCGTTGTGGTAATTTTTATATTGGCCAAATGACACACATTCTTGATGTCACCTGCCTGTAATTAGCAGGCAGGTATTTAATAGGAACAAAATGTTTGTACTGGGCAGTCTGTATGAAGACGAGAGGCTGTCGGTAAAGAGAACGAGGTGCTGTGTGAACCTTTGGGTTAAAAGTGTTTGTTACTGGTAAATGGCTTAGCCGTCCAGTTATAGTTTGTTCAAGAAACCAAAGTACAGTTTAGTACTCTATGTGGGAGCTAGGTTAAGTGATTAACTGCAAGTTCTGTGTCTGGGTCTGCTTCTTCCGGGTGCAAACGAGCCAAGTACAGGGAGGCTACATTACAGGCAGGTGACATCAATCTAATGAAATAAAACAATTACACCTGTGACTGTGCAAACACAGCCACACACCCACATATATCTGGCAGGGACAGGAATTAACCCTATCCCTGCCAACCACAAACACATTGTTTACAGGCATGGATTTGCCCTGTCATTTTTCAGACTGTCAACGTGGGTTTTCATGTGGTAGAAGTTATTAAAAGGAGTTAAAGAACATTATACCCGAGCTATTATCAGCATACCTATTTATCTTTACTAATGTACATTCAAGTTTTTGGGGGGGGGTTTTCCCAGGTTTTCTTTTTTTTTTTTTTTTTTTTTAGTAGACTCTTGAAGTTGAAAAAACATCTCAGGAGACAAAGAAAACCATTCCCCACGACACACAAAAAGCCTTTCTTATTTGTAGATAACAACCACTTTTAAAAGTGTTAACAGACAGGCATTAAAGTGTTGATATGAAACCTGGAATATGTTTTTGAGCCATGCTCTTAGATCCTATGTCATGATACTGCTTTTACATATCCCCATACTAGCTAGACCACAACCAGCAAGTTAATACATGCACCGTGGGCCCGTAAGCAAGCAAGTACCTCATACTGAATTCCTTTCACGAACAGAGATGGCCCAGTTTGCTCTTTGTAATGCATGGCATGTAGCTTGCACTAAGGTTAGAAAAGCAAATACATATTTAATGATCAGCGAATGTGGTCTTACTAATCACATGGAGGGGGCAGTATATACTGAACATTAATAAAGCTTAAAACCAGGCAACAAAAACTGATCACTTCATGTTGTTTTGTAGGCATGGATAAAAAACTATAACCTAATGTGCATGCTTACTTTTAAAAAATGTATTTTGGAATTAAGCATTATTAATTAATAGTGGCCCCACTTGCATACAGTAACATTTGCAATTGCAAAATGTTTCTAGGCAACCTGTAAACTGACATATCCTAATTGTTTCTCAATGATGTATTTCTGGAGTAGAGTATGTTTTCTTCGTTGTTGATGCTGAAGGCTGTTTTGGGTAACAGTTTTTTATCCCTCATACCACTTGGCTGACTATTACAGGGAAGCATGGTTGTCTCTTTTTCAAAGTTTTCTTAGCCAAGATGCCATTTCTACTAAAGTGTATTGAAACGTATGACTCGGTTTGGGCTCCCAGTTACATTTATGATTGTTATTGTCATATTATTGCTAGGGAGAAGAAATGCACCACTGGCACCATGGGTACCAAACTGCTGAATCTGAAGATTACATCATACAAAGGTTTATCTTGCCAATGTGTAATAAATTATAATGTAGGTGATTGAAAATGTAATTATTTAGCTGTAATTACACTTTAAGATGATTTCCATTACATGAGTAGGTGTAAATTTCATGCTGATATTAGACTCAGCTCTCACCAAGATAAGCACCAATTAAGATATAGTTTCTTTTTCTGTAAACTAATGTGACCCATCTGCACTTCCTTCCATCTGATAATGCAGATATCTTTCTGCCTGGTGTTGATGGCTGAAGTGTAACGCTGGCTCCATGGATCAGCCTATTTTGCTTCCCTGCTGCATCAGCACACACAACGGCTGCAAATATGGCTCCAGGGATCAACCACAGTGCGGCCTCCCTAGTGCATCAGCATGACAACCGTCTGGACTGAGCTTAGTAGGGTACTTCAAGGTCTTCAAGTGGGCACCTTCCATCCTTGGTGTTTCATCACGACATCTTAAGAGGGCTTGACAGTGATTCTGGCATCCCAGCATAACTCCCCTCCGCCCCCCATTCAGTGAAGGTCAGCTTAATTACCTTTCTTTACATCAGTTTTTTTTTCTACTGTGCTTGAGGTCCCCAACCAGAATCTTTTCATCTTAACCAGAACCAGTTGCTGCTCCTCTCTGTTGCTTCAGCTAAGTTCTTCACAATGCGTCGCAACTCTTGACCACTGAATCCGATGTCTCTGAAAAACTGGGTTGTAGAGTGTGCCACAAATCCTCAACAACCCACCTCCACTGGGTAAACCTTAACTCTCCATCCTTGCTGTTCCGCTTCAGCAGCTAATTGAGAGTACCAAAATTTCTTCCTTTTGTATGCCTCATTCACAGCATCCTGCCATGGCACTGTTAACTCTACCAGGTGAATAAGGCATGCTGATCCAGACCACAAGACAATATCAGGTCGAAGGTTAGTGGTGGCAATCTCAAGTGGGAAAACAAGCTGTTGTCCAACATCTGCCAGCATTTTCCAGTCTCTAGCAGCTTCCAGGTGTCCTAGACGAGTTTTGGTTTTAATATCTTTTCTTGGAGGTTGCTCCCCTAACGGAGGAATGCTGTTCTTCGTGTGTCATATATTGCTGGCATTGGTGGCAACCTGTTGGTGATGCTGGACTTGTCTTCCAAAGTGAAAGCCAAACATCGGAACGCTTGGTCATGACGCCATGTAAACTGTCCTTGGCTAAGACCCACCTTACATCCTGTCAAAATGTGTCTTAATGTAACTGGCGATAAACATAAAGGACATCATGGATCCTCTCCTTCCCATAGATTAAGGTTCTGTGGTGCTGGCAGAACATCATATGTTGACCTGATGAGGAAACTGATCCTGCTCTGTTCGCTCTTGTGTTGTTCCACACTCCCATCTCGTCCATTCTCCCTGCTTGGTCTGGGAAACTGCCTTTACGCACCTCATGTAGTTATGATTGTCATGTCATCCATATACGCTCTAATTGGTGGCAGTCGCATTCCAGAAGCCAAGCGTTCTCCCCCCAGGACCTAAGTACCACGTTACTGAATCTTCAGCTAATGCACCATTCTTGCACTACTGCACTACCAACATGTATTTGTAGATATTACTTGTTGTAATCCTCACTTGTTGCATCCTAGTTCATATTGTACTACTGCACTTTAGTAGTATTATTTGCACTTACTGTAAACTATCCAAACTTAGTGACAGCTCAGACATAATAAAATGTGCATTGATCAGTTTTCCTCTATACTGTTCAATTGGTACCAGCATGTGCCAAAGGTTCATAAGGTTAATTGAGGGTATCATATCTTACTGGATCGGTGTGATAGAGAGAGAAAGAATCGATGTTGCAAATCTCCCTCCCAACCAGAAAGGATGCCGTGTAAGGACAGCGATACGCTGCCTCCTAGATGGACTGCCTTGATGGTAGGTGGAAACCGGAAGGTAACCATAGAAACCATGGCGATGGGTTGTTTGCAGGGAGGAGTGTATGGGTACAAAGGGGAAGCAGCTATGTCGGTACGCTGCCTTGCGCTGAGAACGTAACCACCGGCCGGAGTATTGCGGTTTCTTTTTTGTTACGTGTTGTTTGTCTTTCGTTGCAGAGGAGGAGCACAGAGCCAGTGGCTGCAGCCACGGAGCCAGCCTGCATCACCACAGCACTACCCCCACAACACGACACCAGCACCACCTTGTGGATTAGAGCACACTTTCATGCACGGGACCTTTTGGAGTGGGACATAGTAGTGACATACTGTTTTTGTTAGGTCTGCAAACCAGCCGTGTTCCCCCCGATACCATTGCTGGTAGACGGGCGGTTCTTTTCTGTTTTATTATTAAAAACACTGACATTTTTGGGGAAAAGACTGTTTGGACATTGTTTTATTAATCACACCACTTGCACAGTTCACAGTTGGTGTGAGTGTGGGATCCAGGATGGACACGGCCACATTAGGAGCGATGTTGGAGGAACAGGAGTGAAGACACCACGAGGGGATGGCAACTATGATGGAACGGATGCACGCCATGTTCCTAGAAGCCAATCGGGGGAGGGAACCTTTTCCAAGCTAAGGGTGGTGAAGATGTCACTGGAGGATGATCCCGAGGCCTATCTGGCAGCACAATGGCCTCGGGAGTGGTAGGCTACCCAGCTGGGACCCAATTTGATCGGGGAAGCCCAGTCAGCCTACCAAGCCCTAACTAGTGAGGACGCCCTTGACTACGACCAGGTGAAGCAGGCCATTCTCCAGTGACTAGATATCACGGAGGAGACACACCGTCGCTGGTTCCGGGAATACCAACGACCCCCAGGACTGCGACTTCGCGTGGTGGTGCAACAACTGGCAGACCACGTCACCCGATTGCTCTGCCCCGGCACCAACAACACAGAAACAATTACAGAGCTTATATCAATTGAACAGTTCATAAAGGTGCTGGGGCCAGACACCCAGAACTGGGTCAGCCGCCACCGTCCCACCACGCTGAACGCAGCGGTCAGATTGGCTGAAGGGTTTGAGGATGCACTGCCCACCCCTCCAGTGGTTACTACATCTGCCCCTGCCTCCAACAAGCCCCGACTGGCAGGACCACCACAACGCCTCACACCCACTACCCACGGACCAGCACTGCAACGTCACCCCAGAGCACCCCTCCCCGCTGACGACCCTGCAGCAGGACATGCAGGCTCCGTGGGCTCCCTTTCGCCCCACTTGTTACCAGTGCCAGGTCCTGACAGCACTAGGTAAGTCCAGGCGTAATGACTGGGAGGGGCCTTGTATTGTTAATCTATGGGTTGGTGATGCAAGTACCTACGCATTAGTGGACTCAAGATGATGGCAAACTTTAATTAAGAAAGCTCTATAGGCGTGGGTACCTTGGTGGTCACGTGGGGTTGTGATAATTTCCTGTATCCATGGGGATAACAAGGACTACCCCCTCACTAAATTAGATTTGATGATTTGAAGTCATACTGTGGCAAAGTACCCGCCCCTTTGTGTATTTTGTGTTATATGTTGTACGTTAATGTTGGTGTATAGTCATTGGTACGCGGGACATAAACGGGTCTGTGTTTAAAATGTATATTTGTATTTAGGCACGAGGATTGCACAGCACTTCACGTGCAAGTAAAAAGTATGTGAGCACAGGGAATTGCACTTTATTAATTCACATGCAGTTGTACCGCGACTCAAACTGAATCACTGATTAGCAATCGTGTCTCGGTACAGCTGCATAAAAGCAGCATGTTTTCACTCACTTGGGGTTGTTGTGTGTTCAGGAGTAGAGAAAGGGGGTGAGGGAGAGGAGAAGCGTAATTATAAATATTAATTGCTACGAGTGCTGGAAGCATCAGCACCGTACTTGTTTTGTGTAGAGTTTGTCCACCCTGTTTTGTTAGCGTCTACTCATTTTATTTGTCTATTTATTTTGGCCTCACATGCTGTGTGCTGTTTTTGTTACAAACCTTTTATTTTCTGACTGTCTGTTCATTTATTAAATGCTGAGCGAGACCATTCGCTCAATGTGACCTGCGGGGGCGGGTTACTGAAGCCGCCAGTGCTGAAGCTACTTTAGCTCTGCTCGATATCCCGAAATTCTGGTACCGAGATGTGGACCTAGAGTTGGAAGAAAAGAACGACCCTTCACTGGCACACATCTGGGGGCAGGTTCAGTCTATCGAGGGGAAGGTGTAGAGGATAACCGGCCGCTAACATATCCTCATCACATTATTGTCGGGCACTTACTGTATAGGGTACGCCAAGCCACAATTGCTCGTTCCCCAGTCTTTTTGACGTGAGATCATGCAGTTGGCTCACGAAGTCCCATGTTCGGGCCATTTAATAAGACTCGGTCGAACAAGACGAATATTGGCTCGGTTTTATTGGATGGGAGTTTTTGGTGAGGTGACGGAGTAGCGGAGTGTCCGGAATGCCAGAAAATAGCGCCAGGGCGGGTACGCCCGGCCCCGCTGGTCCCACTGCCCCTGATCTCAGTTCCTTTTGAACGCATTGCTATGGATATAGTGGGTTCATTGAGCCAGTCTGACTCTGGATATATGCATATTTTAGTAGTGGTGGACTACGTGACCAGATATCCAGAGACAGTACCACTGAGATCCACTACTGCTGCAGCAATTGCTCGAGAGTCATTGAACCTTCCCGGAGCGAGTGGTGCAGCCTGATTGTGATGGTGGTTCGATGCGTATCAAATGCCCGAGTGGATGAACTCCTCGACCGTCTGGGTAAGGCGCGGTTAATCTCAACTCTGGATCTGACAAAAGGATACTGGCAGATTCCACTCACTCAGAGCTCAAGAGAGAAAACTGCTTTCTCTACCCCAGATGGCTTGTTCCATTTCCGGACCATGCCCTTCAGGTTGCATGGAGCCCCCGCCACCTTTCAGAGACTGAAGGATCAGGTCTTGGCCCCCCACCATCAGTACGCAGCCGCGTACATTGATGATGTGGTGATTTTTAGCTCCACTTGGGAGGAGTATATTATTAGACTTTCAGCTGTCCTACAGTCCCTAAGGGAGGAAGGGCTAACAGCCAAGCTGGGCAAGTGTGCACTTGGCAAACAAAAGACCCAATATCTCGGTTACATTATGGGTAATGGCCGGGTAAAGCTGATCGCCTCCAAAGTCCAGGCGCTGGTGGAGACGGCGATCCAGAGAACCAAGACAAAGGTGAGATCGCTATTGGGGTTAGCCGGCTATTATCGCCGTTTTATCCCCGAGTATGCCACCATAGTCAACCCCCTGGTAGATCTCACCCGAAAGGCTGCTCCAAAATTAGTTAAATGGGCAGGGCAGTGTCAGGAGGCATTTGATAGATTAAGAAGCGACTTTGTCAAGCCCCCGCTCTGATTTCACCAGATTTCAGCAAAGAGTTCACCCTTCAGACTGATGCCTCCCACATTGGTCTGGGGGCAGTTCTGTCCCAGCAAGTCGACGGGATAGAACACCCTATTATTTATTTGAGCAAGAAAATGGCTCCTAGGGAGATTAACTACTCCGTGATTGAGAAGGAGTGTTTAGCCATCAAATGGGCTACTCATACTCTTCGCTATTACTTGTTGTGGCGTTCTTTCTCTCTTGTCACCGATCATGCTCCTTTAAGGTGGTTACACACGATGAAGGACAATAACGCCAGGATAACTCTGTGGTATCTGGTGCTGCAACCCTTCCACTATACTGTAAAACATCGTGTGGATAAGGAGCATTAAAATACAGATTTTTTTTATCAAGGGAGGGGGGACCATTAGAGAATGTAGAATTAGCCGAGTGTTCCTTCGGCATCACTGAAGGGTGAGATATGTGACAGAGAGAGAAAGAATCGATGTTGCAAATCTCCCTCCCAACCAGAAAGGACACTGTGCAAGGACAGCAGTACGCTGCCTCCTAGATGGACCGCCGTGATGGTAGGTGTAAACCGGAAGGTAACCATATTAGGAGGAGCGCGTAGTTGCAAGTACCCAGAACAACTCCATTGCAAGCAGCTGCGAGACGGCCCTCTATTGGAGAAACCATGGCGATGGGTTGTTTGCAGGGAGGAGTGTATGGGTACAAAGGGGAAGCAGCTATGTCGGTACGCGGCCTTGTGCTGAGAACGTAACCACCGGCCGGAGTATTGCGGTTTCTTTTTTGTTACATGTTGTTTGTCTTTTGTTACAGAGGAGGAGTGTGGAGCCAGAGGCTGCAGCCACGGAGCCAGCCCGCATCACCAGAGCACTACCCTCACCACACGACACCAGCACCACCTTGCGGATTAGAGCACACTTTCATGCACGGAACCTTTTGGAATGGGGATTAGTGACATTGTGTTTGTTTTGGTCTGCAAACCAGTTGTGTTCCCCCCCCCCCCCCCCCCCATACCATTGCTGGTAGAGGGGTGGTTCTTTTCTGTTTTATTATTAAAAACACAGCATTTTGGGGGAAAAGACTGTTTGGACATTGTTTTATTCATCACACCACTCGCACAGTTCACAATCGGTTATGAATGTCTCTACTGTAAATGTTGTATGGGTGCATGAGTAAATTGGTCAATTCATTTTCCATTTCATTAACCATACACTTATTTGGTGCTTGACCCTTGTTTCCTCCATTTTAGAACATGAGCAAAATAGAGAAGCCCTTTGTCTCAATTTAGAAATTGAGCCTGCCTGGAAACATCCATAGCCTGAACATTTAACTCGTGCTCACTCAAATTCGGATATCGTAGATTCTGATTTGATTTCCTCTAGAACAGCTGAGGAAACAGACTGGCACAGAGCAGAGGGTGCCAAAGATAAAAAAAAAAAAACAGAACCAGACCAATAACACTTCACTGCACAGGAATTTTGCATCTTCCTACGCCGAAATGAATGCCAAATTCTTTCGAGATTTTCAACCGCATAAGGGCCTCAACACAAATACTTCTTTTAAACTCCTTCACAGCGCTCATGATTGTTCTCCTACCCAACTGCAGCTTTCAAGTTTATACTCTGGCAGGGGGAAGAATTCCACAGATATTTTGGACACATGAATCTGAAGACCTGGTCAGATCGAAGGCTTAGGCTCATGCTGCAGGCCTTGCAAAAAAGAGATCATTACAAAACTGTTTTTAAATTTGTATTGATTCTATTTGTTCAAAGCACTGAAACAAACACAAAAGTAATTATTCAAAATTGTGAGAATACTGTGTGTTGATACACTAAAATATAATCACAACAGTTCAAGCTCAATTACCCAAACAGCATCATATCAGATGAAAGTTTGTAGCAAAAGGAGTTTGGATAATTGAGAGTGTTCTGTATTTAAATACATTAAAAATCTAATAAATAAATACTCATATATTGTAAGTAAGAAAATAAGAGAGTAATGTTGTATTGTCTGTTTATACAGTTAGCACTTAGCTATTACTGCTTAAAGACTCCTTAAGGTTTACTTTGTGGGGTGCATTTAAAAAACAAACAAAAAAAATCAAAACACATCAGATGTGCAATTTCCTCGAAAGTAGAGCTACATTCCTACGTATTTGTCAGAAGACAGGCCCCCATTCAAGCCTTAGCAGCTGCCCGTTGCCTTGTCATCTTTAACACCACACAGGTCACCAGCTTCTTTTCAGACTATTTTCCGAACAAAGAGCAAATCGGGTCTCCCATGTCTTGGCACCTGTTGTATAAAATATACTGGAATTGTATTGTTACTTTAAAAGTAAAATTCTCAGTACAAATAACTTTTTTGCAGTGAAAATAATATTTATTTGTAATCTAGGGTGGTTTATTAACCCCATTATATTACAAAACAGTAAACATATTTCACTAAATTGTACGCAGGAGACAAGAGAACTGTTAAAGCACTGGTACCACAAAGTCAAAAGCCACACTGGAGTGGTTGAACAAGAAGAAAATTAATGTTCTTGAGTGGCCCAGTCAAAGTTCTAACTTGAATCCAATCAAATATTTATGGCAAGACTTGAAGATTGCAGTTCATCGACAATCCCAACAAACTTATCAGAACTGGAGTAATTTTCCCTGGAAGAATGGGCAAAAATTTCACCATCCTACTATGAAAAGCTAGCAGAGACCTATCCAAAAAGACTCATAGCAGTAATTGCTGCAAAATGTGCTTCTACCAAGTACTGACTTAAGGGGCTGAATACTTATGCAACCAGTAAATTTCATTTTGTACATTTTCTTTGCAAGTTTTGCTGACATTTAACCTCCTCCTCATATAACAGTGTTCAGTTTAACCATTACAGCTGTGAATAAAAAAGTTTGTTTGAAAAATTGTGCATAATAAAATATTTATAATTCAACAAAATGTGACATTCTTGGTAGGGGGTGAATACTTCTGCAAACCACTGTATATAGAAAATTAACCGAGTTTGCTTGCACAAATTATGTGAAATATAGATGCTCTCAGATCACAAAAATATGAACACGAACCAGCCAAATGGACAGAGTTCATTTCCAAACAGACTGAGTTTGGTTGCAGGGTGAAAACAGATCTGTTACACTGAAAATAAGTCACTCTGATAAATAGCAAAATGAACCAAATATGAAAGGGCCCTAAGAGGAATGCACTGCTATTTAACATAAGGGATGAAATTCAACAAAAAGAATGCAGGTACTCATATGCGCAGCTGGGTGTAAACATTAAAAACACGGAGGCAATTTGAGTGCCAACCAATTAATACTTCTAAAATGTATAGATATTGGTACATGATAATTTTTTAATACAAAATAAGCCTTAAAAGTAACTGATACAATATAACCAATTCACCACAAACAAAGATGCTGAAAATATTGAAAGCTTTGTACCCTCTGCATGTATCACTCAGTCATGTACTACAATATAACACTTAAATTAAACCTTAAATAGTACAGTAACTGTGGTAGAGAAGGAGTTTTATTTCAAGATATCCTAAAAAAGAGGCGATTTTATTAAAGTATAAAAAAAACCCAACTGTGCTATAAAAAAAATATATACAAAATGGTCTTAGTCAATCCATACACAATAGGGGCTGAATTCTGTAATGTAACAGGCACTACTTTAAAAAAAAAGATGATGTACTTGACTTGGCCATTTTAAACAACAGGACCTTTTTGTTTTGGCTACATTGATAGCCTTGGATTAGAATATATATTCCTGTTACTGGATTTTTTTTTTTTTTTCACTTATTACTTATCCTATAATGATATATTCTGTGTAATTCTCTGTTTTGTTTCTCTCTATATTAATTACCATGAATTACTCCAGAAAAAATAGCTTTTGAAAAGGCTTCTCAAAGCTCAACAACAGGAAATGTGATGGAAGGGTTTGAAATACTGTACCCTCTTCAATTGATTGTTCATCATGGCATGATCATCATGACGTGATCATCGTTGCCGCACAATGAGGATATTTTTTTTTTAAAACAGATTTGCTAGTCTGCAGGGCAAATACCGGTACTTAAATTAACACTCTACCACCCTACTTTATGAATCAGTATAAACCTGTTTAAAAATGCAACATGTTTAGTTTATTAAAAGAAAGGGAGAGCAGTGGGTGTGTTTAGCAGCTACAGCCTTCATCAACACTCTGTTGGAGGAGAGAAATAATTTCTTACTGTAATCAAATGCTTTCAGATATACAAACAAAAAAGTTTAATATTTACATTATGATCAACAATAGTGATTACTGTTGTTGTTTAACAGATGCTCATAATTTTTATAAAACATAGTTCACACTCAAAGAAAGTTCCAGCTAGACTTTTATCATATCATATTTATCGTCTGGAATTCTTTTTCTCTCGCGGTATGGTCAGTCAACTCCTGAATCATTGACCAACTGGATTTATGAAGAGTTTTTGTCCTTTTCAAAAAACATAAGTGTTTGCACTGACAGCTTCACCTGAAAGTGTGTCTTAAGCCTTTTGCCCATAGAGATCTGCAAAAAAAAAAAAAAAAAAAAAAAAAAAGCTACCCCAGCAGAAAATTACAGCTGGTTCCAGTTGCATAACAGCAAATTTATCAGAAGGTACTTTTATGGGCTTCCCAATTGTTCCTGTTTTTTCTGCCTTTGTGAGAAGCCCTGGTGTGTTTTCCAAAGGCCTCTCTTTATCAATCATGCATGTAGGCATTCCCTCATTGTGTCACTGTCTGGAAAACAAGCATATGATCGGTGACTCGGAACAGGTCAGTGGCCATGAAGGGGTACCTGCATCAGGTTGGGTGAAGCACAGCCAGAGCCCTTTTCACTGCTGTCATCAAAAGTAAAAGCAGCAACGTTTTTCAAAATATGAAAAACACACCAGCAGGTATTTGATTGAAAACCTTTTGTAGTACTGTATAGTTGATTATTTTTCATTTTGAACTTGAAAGGGTGTAACTCTAGAGCAACATTTACCAAAAAAAAAAAAAGTGTCTGCATACTCTGGCATACTCCGAGGTGCATTCCACGACTGATATGAAGCAAGCTCATTTCTGTTTTAATTTAGCTTGTGATTTTTCAAATATAGTACTCCAGCCAGCAGGGTTGCAGGAGGAATTACGATCTGGATACACTATGATGCTCATCATGGCAGATTTGTAGTTTGTTCAATGCCACAAAAGGGGACGTTTTTCTTGTACAACACCCACAATCAAACCTTACCTAGAGAACTGTGGTATATATCGTTCTTTAAAAGTATGAAAGCATTAGGCCTTCATTATCCAGAAACCAGAAGCCTACTTGACCACTACAAATCAGCAATCTAAGGTCTCAGATGTAGCCGTGGCGGCAGGATGACAATTATGTAATTGCACCCTTACAGAGATGCTAAAAAGTTAAATATAACTCCATAACTCCACTAACTGGCAAGGCTTTGTTTCAATAAATACTTATACAGGAATAAAATCATATAAAAGGTGCCGTGTTATTGGCTTGTTTTCATTTTCATGATTAAAGCACTTAAATGCATACGTACCTTGTGACCTCTTGTTCAAGTCTAGCAACATTTGGCACGTAGAACATTACACCAAAGAACAGAAGAGGCTCGTTGCCAAATTTGTCCAGCTGCTTTTTCAAGGCTTTCTCCAACTCCACCCATCTCTGGAGCTGCGTTTTACTGTGGAACCACAGACCAAAATAGTGTGTCTGCGAAACAAAGTAAAAACAAACTACAGATCAAAATCATTCACATATATATATATATATATATATATATATATATATATATATATATATATATATATATATATATATATATAATATATATATATATATATATATAGAGGGAGAGAAGGAGAGGACAATCATTAAAAGCTAGCAATGTTTTGTTGATAAAGAAAACCATTATAAATCAGCTGAGTCTGGCTACCAAAATTAAGATATGAAGAGTCATTTTATAAATGCTGTTGCATTAAAATAGCCAAATTACATCACCTGTTATTCATTACTTATTAATAACAAGAGTACAGTTGAGGTCAGGACATTCAGAATATGTTTTTCCTTCAGCAAGAGGCAAATATCTTGAAGGGCTCGAATTACTGGGGGGGGGTCGATTCCTTTAAGTTTTTCCAAATAGTTTTATTTCCAAATGTCCTTTTTAACATATTTGAAGCTGGCAGGTATCACTTAAAGCAGAAAGGAACCTGTTAAAAATGTGTTAATTGCATGATGACATTTCCTTTTAACCTAGCTAGCAACACCTTCATTATCAATAAAATAGTTACAGTTAAGGTAATGAAAATAATGGATGTTAGCTAAATTGAGGTGGACGATCTATAAATTGGTATATAATTTAATTCTGCCTGCAGTATAGCTGCAGTGTAACATAGTGCCGATTTGAAAATCACCCCAACATTGCTTAACCCTATATTATTATTATACCTTTGTTATCAGATATAATCTAGCACACAGCAACACAACAGAAATGTAGATAACAAAACCTTCATGGTTTAAAAAGAGTTAGAAAAAACAATATGCTTTACATTGCACTCAAAATGCAAAACAGTTCCAGCTGACACCCACCCCAGTCCAAGACATTAGCACCACTGCCACTGCCCCCAGTGGAAAATTCTGGTGATGCCACTATAGTATACTGATGCTATATACAGTAGTGCTGGAATGTGTCAAAAATGTTTTAGTAGAATCTCTCTCTGTACATATGTTTGTTTCTAAAAATAAAAGATCCCAAGATGCACTTTATATTTTTCATTTCGCAAGTCAGGTTACATGAATTGACTCCTTATTCTATATAGATACTGTGGGAATCTATTGGTTTAGGAACTAAACAAACTGCTTCAAGAAACAATCATATCTGTCCATAGACAAAGGCTAGGGTAGAATATGAAATTTCCTCCAAACATTAACAGTAAAGGTCCACTTTTACAGCACTTGTTTGCCATGATCACCGAATCAAATGCGCTTTGCTGTTTTACAGAGGATTATGCTGAAGACACAAGTAGCTGGCGTTTCATTGTAAACAGCAAAACCACACACCTTATGAGTAATTTACCAGTCAGGGATTAAGGAAATTAACTGAACATAATCAGCACTTGGCGCTAGATGTTTTCCTGTTTCTACAAAGACTGTTCATTTTGCCAATACGATCAATGTACTGTGGGGATAGCAATTAATACATTTCAAGACCTACCACTAACTGCAACACAAATAAAGACACATATTCCCCTAATGAGGTTTAGTACTGGTGTCATACCAAAGCAAACTTGAAAGTACAATAAACCCTATGGGTCAAATGACTAGTCCTCAGAATGTTAGTCTTACAAAAATGTTACTGTTATTGTTTTTACATGTGAAATACTAAGATAGTAAGGAAGAGATCCAACAGTGTACCATATCTATCAAAGATTTACAACATAGCAGCTCAAATGTTCTAAAAACTTTTATTGACTTCATGTTTTATAATTGTTTTATAATAACTACATCAGCCTTTATAGATTTAATTACTGAACTCTTCAGGGTAATTCTTGCAATCCTCAAATATTTCTGTCTCTTAAAATTGACTTTAATTCTGCAATTGGTCACAACTGGTTGTTTTACAACATGATGGTTCTTGCTCCACACCCGAGTTTCCATTATCCTTGAGTAAAATACTGGTTAAACCTGTTAATCTCTAGAAAATTAGTTTTTGTGAACAAAAACAATGTATACCCATTTTATTTTGCTTCTTGCTCAGTGTAAGGGAGTACAATGTCAGGTCACTGCTTGCTGTATTGTCTGTAATAGTGGCGATACATTGCATAATTTTACACCCCACTATGCACTTTCTACAGTACAAGAGTATCAACACTTCTGTCTGCGTGCATTCCCTTAACCTAAAAAAAACAAATACGAGACAGAACAAGAATTATTTGATAACATACCTGTATAAGCTTCGGTAAATCATAGGGAGTAACCGGTAAATGTCCCAAAAGCAATCTGTTAATAATTTCGGACATTTACCACCTCATCTTGTAAATGTTGACATTTACCGGTAAAACTTGATTGACCAGGTTCTGACTTTTACTGCAATTCTAAAAAACGTACTACTCAGATACTTTGATCAAGTTTCGAATACTTGTTCATTTCTAAAACAAATGGAACAATGTAGAAACTTAGCATGGTATTTGAGAGAGGAGGAAATTAAAAGTGATTAGCCACTACAATTGTCACCTCGCTGATAACTGGCAGGGAGGCGGGCGCTCTTCATTACCTAGCTCTGCTATTGGCTAAGGGAGCACAAGAGCAATAAAAATGGCACCTTAAAAAAAACAACAAAAAACTACACCACCAACTAAGTTAAACTACACCACCATGCAATGTAATCTCTGCAGCACAAGTATTTCGTATAGTAAACCAACCATCTGCTACTTGGGAAGAAAATGCAGAATGTGGCAAAAACAAAGTGTGCGCAGTGATCAGTGAAGTGATAAGTGTCAGATGTTTTTTTTTTTGTTAAAGGTTAACTTTAATTTTGGATTTTGACTGCAAACTACCTGGGCAATGTTAAGCCTTTGTTGTTTGAGTTCTGCTGTTATTGGTCTCCCACTGATATCGGCTTGATTCCGGAATCAGACTTTTTAAAAGAAATTATTATTATATGTGGAATCGGGAAGTACGGGTACAGTACATCTTGTTTTTATTTTATATACTGTATTGCATAGATTTTATTGAGCAAACATTTTGTTGTCCTTTGTTTGTAAGTGGTCATGTGTTTTATACAAGTTGTCAAAGGGTGTTAAAAATGCAGTTGAAAGTTTTGAAGGTTCTTTTTAAAAAGTTCTGCATTTTATACCCCTTTGCTGTGTATTCTTATTTTTTTAAGTTTATATTATTTTTTACTTTAAATACATTAGATGCCTTAGATGTTTCTTCGCTGTTACTGTTCATGTGTTTATCTATGCGTCCCTATGTTATTATTCAAAATTCCCAACCTTAATATTATATATCTATATCTACACACACACACACACACACACACACACACACACACACACACTGCTTCTTAGACATGTTGCATTTTTCTACTTTGATGCATCAACAATTTACTCAGTGTTTTCTACAATTATAACAACCTTGACAAGCGTTGAACTGACAACAGAACTGGCAGAAGTCACAGGTGTGTCGTTGTCCATCAAATCAACAATACAATGGTCACTCTGGAAATCAGGACTTAAAGTATGTTTTGCAGTAAGAATACCTCTGTTAAGGAAGGGGAACATGACTAAAAGGCTAAAATATGAACAGTAAAACAGAAATTTGACTATGGAGCAATGGTCAAAGGTGCTTTGGACTGTTGCTAGAAGGACAACACCAATGCCTTCTGCCAGTTTTGTTGTCAATTCAACAATTGTCTTCTTTCTATTCTTTAAGGATAGGTGAGATCTAAAACCAGAACAACCATGGTTGATTTCATGTTGCCATAGAATTGTATGTGAATTGGAAGAGCTAATTAGAATAGTTTTCAAAGTACAAATATTTACAACTGACATAACCATTTCAGCATTTTTCTTTTTTTTTTCTTTTTTGGTTTTGTTTATGAATGAGTCAAAAACATGTGCTTCATATGCTGGAAAAGAAAATTTGATGTATGTGTGGCATAGTAATGTATGGAACCCCTAAAGGTACATAGTGTAAAAATTTTAATGGAAGGGTACTATCTTGCATTTACGACATGCTATAATATCTCATGATCACGAGATAGTAAGTCGTGTGCACGAGATAGTGGCCTCTCTTTTTAATTTAAACCATGTGTTACAATGTGTTTAGACAATGTGTTACACAAGCATTTTCCAACCAATCAAACCATGAACTTTATAGATCTTATCCGTTTATGACAGTGACTCTTCTAAACTTCTAAAGGATATGTTTTAGGCCAGTGGTTCTCAATCCTGGTCCTGGGGACCCACTACCTTGCTGGTTTTTGTTCCAACTGAGCTCTCAATTACTTAATTGAACCCTGATTGAACTAATAATTTGTCTAAACCGAGTTCTTAAATTATTATAAACAGATGTCTATTTCAAGTTAAGTATAAAATTGTATAAGGAACTTGAAATCTCCAATTTCTTATAAGCTACACAATTGAAAAAGTCAAATTAAGCAAATTATTAATTCAACTGAGGGTTCAATTAAGTAATTGAGAGCTTAGTTGGGACAAAAACCAGCAGGGCAATGGTCTCCCAGGACCAGGATTGAGAACCACTGCATTGGGCTGTTTCAGAGAACCCACTGCTGATTACACATGTTGTCTAAATAAACCATGCACATTTTTTCGGTTCCAAAAAAAGGCACTCCTAGTAAATGAGTACTATCATCCTTCCAGAAATGGTATTTAAACATGTTTTTGAGTTATTTTGGTGCAAAAAGAAACTCTGACTAATTTTGTAACTTAAAAACTACCGCAGATTTTCACAAAACAATTTTTCGTCACACGGACACGGAGCATATGAAATGCTGTCCTGATCCGTTTTGAAACAACAGAGAAAACACACCAATCAAACCAGAGTTTAAACAAGGCTCTGCCAGCCACTCTTACCTATAACGGCGCTATCACCTATAAGACCTTATATGGTATTGGCCCTTCTTATCTTCAAGATTGGCTGACCCCATATGTCCCTGGTCGTTCCCCGAGATCAGAAAATGCTACTCTTCTGACAGTCCCTAAAATTCGCTTAAACCCAATAGTCTTTGGAACTTACTGCAGACTCATATCAGGAATGCTAGCACAATTTTATTATTATTATTATTATTATTATTATTATTATTATTATTATTATTATTATTATTATTATTATTATTATTCAAAAAACAACCCAGCATTAAAAAATCTGTTGTCCTATTTCTGGATTCATATTGTTATCCCTTCCTTATAATTTTACATTTATTTACACAGAATTATACAGAAAATGTTTTAAATGGTACGTCCTAAATTCAAAGGAATACAGTAACCATGTTAGCTGTCTTTTATCCGTAATCAATAAAACAACAGCGCTTGCTTGTAAAGGACGAAAGAAAATGTGGAGAAACAAAAGGCCCTCCCTAGATGACAATATTAAAGTTACTAAACTTGTAAAGACAGTAAGTGCCAGAAAAATTGCTGAAAAATTTGGCACTAGAAAGACGCAGATACAGCATTTTGAAACGGAAACCGTTAAAATTCAAGCCATACTTATAAGAGAATGAAAACAATGTGCGTGGTAATAGAAAAAGATCTTTTGTACCTGAAAGGCAGACACAGGCATGAGTGGTCTCTTAATACAGGTTTGACTGTATATGTAGTACCTGCAATAGTTGAATTTCACTAATGAGAAGACAATTCTGTATAAAACAGGTGATGCTACGTTCGGCATGATTATTTTGTTACATCGCATATCACTGCCTCATATCAGCTGTGACAGAAAGCAAGGGCCCTGGAACTAGGGGTGCTGATGGTGCGGCAGCACCCCCTTGGCTTTTCATGGCTTCTATCATATACAAGGGTTACAGTTTTGTTCAATGGCTTTCAGCACCACCAATTTAAAAATCGTTCCAGTGCCACCGACAGAAAGAGAGACTCTGGAAGCAATCAGCACAGCACACAAACAAACTAGATGCTGATAAAAGCCTGCTGTATTAATACAAAAATAAGTTTAAATCAAGTAAACGTCAAGAAATAGACAAACTGATGTTAAAACAATTAATCTCCAAAGAAATTAACGCATTAATCTCAGAAGTTAACTGTGATTAATTGACAGCCTGTGGCAAAGTGGCTTGCTGTGCGCAGGTGTAGTTGGTGCAGTGCTCAGAAATAACACACACAAGACAGTGGAAGTTCAATAAAACAGCTCCTTTATCTGGCTGGGTTGCGTGTCAACAACACTTAAATAACAAGCATGGGCTCTACACTGTGCAAAACATGGGTTTCAGTCCCGAAATATGACACTTTATAACAACACCAAACACAGACACAATCACTTCTCCAGACAGTGGGGTGAAAGACAACAGTTCATGAAACAGTGGTGCAGTGTGGTCTGGGTTTTGGTGCTGGCTAATAGTGACAGCTCCTGGTTTCTGTTAGCTGTCTAACAGTGACAAAAGACAAACAGCTTGCATAATCAAGCTAACAAAACACGAAACACTCATGATAATGAATTACTTCTGTTTCGTAGGAACAGATTACATCGTCACACCCCTGTTATCCCTTAGTCATGCATCCTGCAATAGCTAGTTCAATCACGTCTCCACATTGGGACGATGACCTAGGGCATTGTGACTCCACCCCCTTCCTGGATGACTGACCCTGGAATGAACTGCCAGACCATCCAGTAGGAGGCACACTGTTGGGAGGGAGGGAGATTGTTGACTAGGATTAATTCGCTCTCTGTCACACACCCTAATTTATATATTTTTTTTTGTTCAGTTTGGGGGTGTTTTATCTTTTTTTATTACTATTTGGCAAAATCTGTTATTTTCAGTTATTAAAAACAAAAAAACACCACTCAAAACACATCCATTTTCAGTTTCTATAATTCGTTGACTTACTTTGTTGAAGTGTCAATGTCCATATTAGGATTGCGGCAGCGCACAACTGCATGCACTCTGAATCTGAGAATAACAGATTTCATTGTATGCCCATTACTGCTCGCATATCTATCACATTACTGACACAATTCTATCATATGACTATAGCGTACTGTAGTAATTATGCATACAATAAGTATTTACATTTTTTTCCTATGATTAAACCTTCATCATGCTACTCTGATTAAGGTTTGATATTTATGTAAGAAGAAGAACTAGAACTCTAGTATGCATTAGGAGAAGCATAACTGTACAGCAGTTTTATATTTTCAATAACTTTTTTGGTTCATCACTGATGAACTGTAATGCCAAAAACTGGTGAGGCCACGTTGCTGGTTTGTTGGGTGGGTTCATGGTTGCCAAGTCCTTTGCTTAGTAAATGACGGATTAATTGTGATTATTACATAATGCACAAAAATGTATGATTGGTCAGTTGCAATGTCTTTCAACACTGCCCGCCTTCTGAAAGCCATTATCTTTATGTAGAACAGTGGTGGCCAATGCGTTTATTGCAATCCACGGGTGTCCACTGCCCACTGTTAATCACACATTAAGAACTACAAATCCCATACCCTGCCAATTTCACTGCTTTATCAGTGTGGTGGCCACTCGTTTCCAGACAGTTTGAAAAAAAACTTGTCAAACCAAGATGAGAAAAATAAATACATTTTCATGTGATTGGAGAACTTTCAAAAGAAAACCGCACTGAACAAAATTCAGATATGTTGATGTCTTTACAAGAAATGAGCAATGAAGGTATGTCAGAAGATGAAAGCCAACAGGGAACTCCAAGAAGGGCTGTGTTAGTTACAGTGTGTTCACGGTTGTAAGTAGCAAAAGAACATACAAGTTCAACCAACACTGACTAAAAGACTCTGCCTAGCTTAAGTTTGACAATGTTAAAAAAGTCCACATTTTGTCAGGATGCAGGGGAACTGATGGTAGGCAAGACTGCATTTTTAACAGGGAGCCAGGAGTTCAAACGTGAAAATAGATTAAAACACAGTGCTTCAAAATGGCACGCAATGTGTGGAGAGGCCTACATCCAGAAACATCAGCCAGACCACCCTGCTACCATAAACAGGCAAGTAGCACATTCTGAGGAAGATGCTAGCAGGCAGTTAAAAATCACTGAAGTTGGAAGAAAAGCGGTCCATCATAATTTTGTTGATACTAAAGTATTGAACTGTTCAAGTGTTATGTAAGAAAGGAAGCAAAAAAAGATTTGTAGATATTCAACAATAAATTTGAGCAAAATTGTTATCTTGTTTTCTATAGGGGATTATTAACTTTCTGAACTTCTCACCCAGGAATAACAGTTTCTTCTTTTCTTAGGTTTTCAAATTAAACCTGGATAATATATCGTAGCTAGTCGACAGCATTCACCTTTTTTATATATAGCAAAGGATAATTTGCAATCAATAACTCCGGTGCCATACTGCATCTAATTTACATATTAGCGTGACTGAAAAAGGTTAGCAATAACAAACATTTTTTACCTACTGGCTCAAACATTAAATACTGTATTACTGGATTTTCAATGTTGTGGTGCTGCAGTGGCAAATACTGAAGTTGTTACCTTTTACCTTGGGCTATAACTATAAAGCATATTTAAAATTTGAAATAACCTGGCACCTCACCTCAGGCACTTAACAAGACTCAACTAGACAGTGCAGAAGCACATATATACTGTATTTCACTCATTGGTGGAATTAAACAAGGAGTTCAATGGAATGTTTCCAAAAGGCTTTGTTACTACACAATATGTGTGGGTTCTCGACAATGGTAGAGCAGTCAGTTAAAAACACTGCAAATAGAAGACAAAGAAGTGCGATTTTTCTTTCAAGTCTACTGCATATTAGATCATTATTTCACATGGATAAAACTTTTTTTTATAAAGAGGGCAGGTTAAAGAACTGCAGTTTAGATTAAAAAACAAAGTTATTTAAATTCTCTCTTCTATAAAATGTAAAAATAAAACATGAAAATATGAAGTAACTACCTCCTTCAATGGTTGTTGAGATATATTACCAGGTAGGGATGGGTTGGTATACCGGTTTTTCGATTTACCGCGGTTTAGGTACATTACGGTATTAATACCGTTTCTTTTATTCTAAACCGCAGTTATCGTAATTCGGTTATGCACCGGTTAACATATTTTTTCAACTGCAGACGTAGCAAAGTGTCTGAGGAAGATCTCTTTGTGAACTGATACTGTATTTTGCTAATGGTTTTGAAGGAAACGCAACGACACAGAATACACGTTTCTTTTAAAGAAATGCCTTCTCCAAACCTTGCAGCGTAGCACACATTTTCAACGTGCTATATTTACATTTGTTTGGATTATCAACAGTCAGTTTAATGTAATACATTAACATTTACTTTATTGTAAAATTACGCATCACGTGTTTATTTTATGTTTTATTTTTTTAAATAATTGATTTATTTATTTAATATAGCATGGATAAGGCTGTTCACAGCTTCATTGTATAATGATAAAATGTCGTTCGCCTCCGCTAACCGTTTTAGTGGTTATTTGCATTATGATTAGCAGGTCACTTGTGATCTTTGCATCATCCCTTTGGTTCACAGCCACAGCCAGCCTCCTGCAATAACATTTCAAAGCTGTGCTGGGCTATGCAGAATCTGCACAGATTTCTGTGGGCACTGAGTGACGTCTACAGTGCATCTCTGAGATTCTGTGCAGCACTGGGAGAACTGCAGAAATCTGCACTGTAAGAACACGACCAATGTCTCAAATAAAACTAGCACAGACCCGTGACTGCAGCAGGATAGGGTACTTATTATCAACATAGTTTTGTTTAAACTAGTTGTAACAGTATTACAATTTTCTTAGGTAAGTGAAGAAATCTTTTCTTTTTATTTTTTTTTTTTTTTTTTTTTTACAAACTCCACATGTGTAATAATCATTGGAAGCTTACTTGTGCAATGTCGTAAATGTAAATCCAATAATCCAATTCAGTATTAAAGTGCTTTTTTTTTTTTTTTTGCTATATATATTTTATTTATCCGGTTGAAAAAATAAATGACTCATCTCTGCTCATTTTGAGCAAATAATAGATCTTAATACTGGTGTAGTATAACGTTGAGAGTGTAAACTTTAGTTTTTAGTTTTTTATTTTAATTATTCCGATTGTCTTTATAAAAAAGAAGCGTGCCAAGTTATTTGGCATAGTAAAATACTAAATACCAAATGTTTAAATCATTCCATGAAAGGAAGTGTGTTTTGTTGGTTTTATTTTTGTGAATTACGGTAATTTAAGTGATTTACATTAGTCTTTCTTTTTTTGAGCCTTTATTTGATAACTTGCATGATGTACTGTATACTGTGATATTAAGGTTACCACTGTATTTTTTAACGGTTATCATACCATGCAGATTTTATACCGTCCCATCCCTATTAGTAGGAGTTGGTGCATCAGCTGGTTGATCAACTCATACACGCTCCCTTCATGTAATATTTGTTGTAGGGAAAAGGCTTTCTAAAAGATTATCTGAAACATCCAGGGATGAAATTCCCTTCACCTCAGTGGTTAAATGTGGAGTAGCAGGGTCTCTTCAAAATAAATAAATAAAATCCAAAACATGAGCACTGTTTCAAAAGGAAAATAACATTTGCAAAGGCTAACTTATTAACCATTTAGGAACCGAAGACTATTAGGAGAACATGCACAAAAGCTATTTATCGTCATCGCGACGTTAAAATAAATTGCCCTTGGAGACAAATTCTCTCATTAACATATTATTAATCTAATTCATAAAGCTGTCTACTGCCATTAATTGAACCTTACCGGCTTCATAATTACCACACGCCTCAGACCAGGCAGAGAATGAGATGTGTCTTAACGGCATCATTTCCTAGCATCATTTTGTCATTAGAAACATGTATTTAAGCCAATAGTAATAATAAAAAAAAAACAGTCTATGTTTAATTACACTGTGTAACAAAAAAAAAAAAAATAATGTGTTCCTGGGTAGTAAGTGGTATTTCCTAATTGCTTATGCCTCAAAAGTATAGAACATGGCTATTATTCCCCACAAACTTTGCTTTTGTGACCAGGACAGTGATATTTCAAAATATCACTATTTCCAATGGGAAAACGGGCAAATGTGTGTCTTATTTACAGTATAATTGTATATCTTGAAAAACTACTCACTTCTAAATCTTTTGTAGTCATCTTTGTATTACTTTTGGTATAAATACATGTTAATTTGGATTCATATGCTGTTTTTTTCTGACTAAGTGAACGAAAAGACACACATTTGCCCATTTTCCCATTGGAAATAGTGATATTTTGAAATATCACTGTTCTGGTCACAAAAGCATGTGGGGAATAATAGCCATGTTCTATACTTTTGAGGCATAAGCAATTAGGAAATAACACTTACTACCCAGGAACAAAAATTGTGTTACATAATGTTATCTAATAATTAGGTAATTTAAGTATTTAGTTATTTGTAACACATACATTCAATTGCATTGTTAACTCATCAAATACAGGACAGACTACTTACTGGTTGAAAACATAAAAATCAGGTTTGTAGTCTATTCATTGCTCTGTGAAGGCTTTGGTGTACTTGAGTGGGCTGTACATCAAGAGGAGGGAGATATCTTGGAAGATGTTCCTCCCAGAAGAGTAACAAGACCCCACAGATTTGACCCTCTGGATTACTCTGATGATGGGATATGTAGCAGGTATCCACTTAACAGGAGCACTGTTATGCACCCCTGCGGAGAACTAGAACATGAATTGCTAGAAACGAGGCTGTTCCCTGTATTAATGAAAGTTACAAACTAACTGCATGACTTGGATTCTGATGTGTGCTAGTTTTTGAGGGTAAAAAACAACATATATATACTTTTTTTTTTTTCGATCCTATATTGGATCATTGTTGAACCAAGAAACTAGGTCAGGTAGTACTTAGCTTTAAATATTTTCCATAGCATTCCATCTAAATTATATATTCTTACAAATCTCACAACACATATGGGTGTTTACTTTTTATATTGAAAAATACATGTTCGTGTCAAACGAGATTGTATTCTTATATGTCAAGTTAGGTCAAGAAGTTGTATTTTAGTAACTTCTACAATGCAAGCAACATGCAGCGTTTTTAAATCCAGTTTCGCTATGAAAGAGTAGTATTGCGTGACAGGCAGGATTTTTCAATCCAGCTGTATTTATTTCTTTTATTTGAAAAATAAGTTTTTTGTATGGTAAGATGTACTGTATAAGATTTTAGATTATTATTGTATGTATTGTATTTTAAGGAATTGCTTACCAACTGAGGGAATACAATAACAAATAAAACCTTTTTTTTTCACCATTAAAACAATGAATTGTATTTTAATGTAACTGAGCGGCGCTGTCTTTCTGTGCCATTTGTCATTCAAACGAGAGTTTTAAACTTCTAAGAAAAATAACCCGAACTTGCTGATATGCCAGACCCTTCTATACTGTATATTACTTGTAAATAAAATGTGACTATTTGTGTTTTGACAACAGCTGTGTTAAGACAATTTTCCACGTTCAGACTACCTGGAAATAACACAACTGAAGGCTGAAGGCTGAACCACAGTCTGAATATCCCACTCTGCACCCAGAACTGAGCAGTCTACAGAGATTGGGGGGGGGGCACATTTATTTATCACATTGCATACACATGGTAAATTTTACAACATGGTGTCAGTAACCAGATCTGCTATGGAAGCCGTCATAACAACCATATGCAAACAGCCTACCATTTCATTTACAATAGCTCATCCTGTCTGCATGGCTAATGCCAGCTGGTTTAATTCTATAGTGGCTGGAAGTATATATCCAATACTGTTTTTAATCGTAAAAACAGTACATGTAAATCACTGTACAGAGATACAAACAAACATTCAAAATACTGCACAGACCCCCGATGTAATGTCTAAAGCAATATACCTTTATACTAGGGGAGGAATTTTCAAAGCTTTTCAGCTTGAATAAACACAGTCCTGGAAATGTGACGACAAATGACACATGCAAATTACTTCAAACAAAACTGGCCAAAACAGATAATTAATAACCAAGTGTGACATAATGAAAGCAGCAAATAAAATTGTACTGAATTTACAACCCAAAGGACTGAGAAGGGGAGCTTTTGCAAACAAAATTACTTTGATTGATTTACTTAATGAGGTCTCACAGAACCCCTTATTATATGCTCTTATGTAAACAATATCAAAAAGGTTTGGTAACATCTAGTTTCTTGCAGCCTAACAGTGAATGGAAGTAATTGTAAAATGTTAGTATAAGAAACAGTGAGTAATCTGGAAACATTAAGTACAGAAACACTCCTTACCTCCCGCAGCTCGAGTCTCTGAGCGACCGCCTCCAGACACTCCTGGCCGGTGCTCTCCACTGACAGTGTGCACTCGATGACATTGCTGTCCAGTAGGCGGATGCGGGTCACAAAGCAGTTCTTGCTCAAGACGTTATAGCGCCTGGTGCGGCGGAGTTTGATCCGGAAGGGCATGGCTGAGGGGCCTTAGAAACAGATCTACCCTCGCCACGTGTGCCGCTTCACTTTAGGAAGTCTTCTCCTGGTCTTGAAGGCAAGTCCCCCAGCCAAAGAACTCTGCAGGTGAAAATGACTGTCCCATGCCCAAAGACATTAATAGATACAGGCTTCCTAGAAAGAAAAAAAATATATATATATATATATATATATATATATATATATATATATATATATATAAAATTTAGCCCTTTGAAAAATTAAGTCCAGAATGACCTGGTTATTTCCCATTCCTGTAATGTTATTTATTACACATGACTTATTATCAGCTTTACATCCCTGGTCCTCTACCACCAGTTGTTTCTTTGGCTGCTGTTAACCAGGGTCCAGCAAAATATCACATAAAATAGGTCATATTATAATTTTATGCCACAAGAACTTGTATTTGTATGCCAATTTGAAACAAAATGCTATGTATAAAGATATTCAAGCACCACAAATAGTGATGCTTACATTATGAGAAACTGTTACTAAAAACAGACAATTATGAAAGTTAGTAAAGTGACAAAATCAGGTGACCTCAAGTTGCAACTGCAAGTGGCAACTTGTTAGGATTGGACAGGCAGGATTTCATGTGTTTTGTGCTGCATTTCCCTCTCCTTCACTATTTATAAACACATTAAAATAGCCTTCTAGGCTCCTGAGTGGTGCATCCAGTAAAGGCCCTCCATGCAGATGTGCCCTATAGTCTGGAGAGCACAAGTTCAAATCCAGGCTATGTCACTGCCGACCGTGACTGGGAGTTCCTAGGGGGTGGCGCACAATTGGCCCAGTGCCGCCCGGAGGGAGGGAGGTCTAGGTCGGCCAGGGTCTCCTCGGCTCACCATGCACCAGCGACCCCTGTGGTCTGGCCAGGCGCCTGCGGGCTTGCCTGTAAGCTGCCCAGAGCTGCGTTGTCCTCCGACGCTGTAGCTCTGGGTGGATGCATGGGGACTCTGCAGTGTGTAAAGACTTTCATAATCAGATCTAAAAATCTGTTATTTCTTTCTCCATCACATGTGGTGTAGTTATCACCAACCACACAAGCAGGACACCTCCTCAGAATGTGGTCCACTTGAGCTAGAATGACACCTTAATAATAGATAGACTGGTGACCCAAAAACAAACAATACTCAAAGGTTGTTGCTGGGTTTAAAAAACATTGCTGATGAAGTATACTAATTGTTCTTCTATTCTACAGCTTCAAAAACACATTCCTACATTTCAAAAGGACAGAGGTGTTTACACATTTGGGAGCTGTTGGTTCTTGTAGCAGAATACCTTGGATATTGTCCCAGATTCCTTTCAGTGCGAAACAAACAAAGAACACCTGACAAAAATATGCAGATGAATGCATGGTGTTCTCGATTCTCTACTCAGTTTTGTTTTTATCCTATATCTGTGGAATAGGGGATATAAATATCATGGCAGACAGCTAGATTGAAATGACAAATCCACCACACATTACATCAGTCTTCAATTTGACAAATAACTATATCAGGTATAGGGAGCACAGGTAAGATAAATGAATGATATATCAGATTTTCCACCACAAGTGAGAGAAGGCCTGGCAATTAACTCCTGGTTGAGTCCTAAGTTAGTTAAACAGGTCTCTCATGAGTGGAGGAAATTCTTACTGATCACAAAGACAATGTATTCTGTTTTTGAAACAAGCCACTTTTATTTTATGTTTTCTTGCAGTATAGAAACACCTGAAAAATACTTTTAACCCTTTGCAGTCTATTTATTCAGCACTTGTCAGGCGCGTCGGGTCCAATTTAAATCTCTGTGATGTCCTGCAAATGTCCCTGACATTCTTTGAGTGCTGGATGCAAAAGCAGCTACCTCCTTTGTTATGTCCGTGTTATCTCTGTAGTGGATGGGGCTATGAGATACGCCCTTTTTTTCAGTTTCATTCGGCTCCTATCTGTCTCGCATTAAAAGGTTTTCTCGGCTTTTTTCCAGAGAAAAAACTACTAGAGACCTGTGCTTTACGTCTTTTTGATGATGTCAGACTCGGACTTGAAAGGGAAAATTGTAATGTCGGACCTGCTCCGACACAGGACCACAAAGGGTTAAAATGTGATTGAGTTCTCATTTAAAATTCACAAGGGTGGTGCCAGTGTTGTCTTAAACAGGGCAGAATACGTCGTAGAAAAAGAGAGTCAGCTTTGAGACACAGCTTATTCTGGGAAGATACCAAGACAGCATTATCAAATCCCTCCCCTAAAATGTTCAACAAATTCTGCAAGACTTTCATATCTGGAACACCTGTGCTATCTGCTCTCCAAAAATCGAGAAAACTGGAAAAGTCACCCCATTGTACCTGGTAATGGTACCCTCAATGAAAAATGTTCAGGGCCTGTGGAGTCTGTTCTAATGCGTCTTGTGAGATGGACAATGGTTTTCTGAAAACAGCAAGTTTAACAACAAATATTACCTGTACATTGTGGTGACAGCTACTAAGAAGTCACCCAATATGCAAACCTCATCCTGAACAATCTGGAGAAACTTAAGCAGCAAACATAGCTACAGAACAATGACCATCAAGAACACTTACAGGGCTTGAATTTTATTTTTGTGTGCTGGGGGAGGGGGGAATTTCCCCCTTTTGTTGCAGCCAATGGGGGGAGGGATTCCAAAATTTTTGGTGGGGAAGTTTTTGCATGCAGCAGAATAAAAAGGTACTTTTCTTCTTAACCAGCGCTCCATTTTTTTTTTTTAACTCTTTACAATGAGCTCTACTTCCTCCTGTTTTTCACTGTTTTCATGTATGTATGTTTAACTACTGGATAGTTTGTACTGCATGCATGTAACATATTAAAATGTCATTTCATATTATGTAAGTTTCAACAGGATCAGACATACTATATGTAGTAAAGATGAGAGTATTTGTAAAAAAAAAAAAAAAAAAATCACACTTCTTTTTTTTAATACAAACCAGTGAAGATATATATATATATATATATATATATATATATATATATATATATATATATATAAAATCATAGATGTTTAAAAAGAAACAAACAAAAAAAAACCTCAATATGAAGCTAAGCTTCTAAGCTTCGAAACGGATACCACCCTATCAGTGGGGAAAAGGTGATGGATCGGAATCTAACTACCTCGTTAATAGACTCCAAACGCAACCTCAGCTGTTACATGATGACACATGTTGAAAGTCTTAATTTTAAGCAATCGTAAAATTCAATTCACAAATAAAATCAAGGATAAACAGTAAATGGATAGATAGTTCATTTAACTTTCGTCTAATTATAACGGTGTTAGAAAATCAAACACAAGGAACGAAACCACGCTACACAACAACTTGTTGAACCTGCCTCAATATGCAATAAAGGGATCTTTCATTTGCAAATCAACTGTACATGACAATCTAGTGCATAAAATGTCCAGATGCAGTCTACATAGGCAAAACCAAACACCACCTTCAAAACCCAATGAATTTACACAGAATTAAAGCGTACATATTTATTTGTCCAATAAAAGTATGCACTTCCAAAATTGTTCCTTAAAATTCAGAAATCTGTGTGAACAGTAGGGCTGTACTTAACTACACAAACGATTGCAAATGTTTGTCCAAATGTGTTTGCCACACTATCTTGTCTCAAGTCTGTTTGCAGCCAACAACAACAAAAACATTGTTTGGGAACATCTGCAAACGTTTGCCTAGTTGAACACAGCCAAGGTTCAATACTGCCAGACACAAGAGAATTTAAACAATACTATACAGGTATTTAGTCTAGATGTCATCATAAAAATGAGGTGAGAGGTTTTATTTTCTTTACCATTTTCACTACACCTGCTTTTATAGTTATTGCTTCATTTCTGCTATTAGTTAAAAAGGAACATTTGTATGTATGTATTTACTTTATTTTACAAAGTAACCCGTGGAAACAGCAGGTTCACCCAGTCAATTGTTCACACAGTGACACAACAAAAGCCATTAAAAAACTGCACTGAATAAATAAACACTATTCAACATAATTCACTGTAAATAAAAAGCTAACACTATTAGAAAAGCAATAAGATTTTCATGATCCTTGTTTTTAAAGTTACTTACAATGGACCAAATTTTCAAGCTAGGACTTTCTTGTTAGTTTTCTAGTTACTTATAGGGAATAATAGCTTCTAATCAAAAATGTAGTAGTGTACTTGTATTGTGAGCAGATAAAATGAAGCAACGTTTCCAAAAAGTGTTAGTTCAAAACCACCGAATAACAATGTTCATTTGCTATAGACTGCTATCTGTACCTTCCACATCAATTAAATATCGATGGTTTTAATACCTATGTCCCCTCTTCTGATTGCAACATATATTTAATTTTACAACAGCATTTGCACCCAAGTGGAGTATTTTTGATAATTAATTACAGTATAGGGTGCATCAAGTTGAATACATTCAGAGTGGATAAAATCCAAGACAAAGTGGCGATAAGAATTTCCCACGACAGCTGAGGAGAACTGAAGGTGAGGGGCGTCCTCCGAACCAACAATTAAGCCAAACTGTCTCTTGTACGAAGGAGCTCGAGAGCAGACATCGCCAAGCTACTGTCCTTGGAGGACAAAGGGCAGCCCTGCAGGTGTCTGCTGGAGCTCACTGGGTGCCAGACCAGTGTGATCTGCAGAAGAACAGTGAAGAGAAACAGTCCCTGACCAACAGGAGTGCCAGAGCTAATGCAACACACCCTGTGGACTCCCTAACAAAGAACAGCAACTTTGCACAGCCAGGGTACAATCCTGTGCGTCCCTTACAAGTTTGGTCTTTTCTTTTTTTTAAGGTGCTTCTAAGTCTGACTGAATCTGATGATGATGCTTTGCTGTCAGTGGAACACCTTGTGATTTTTATCCATCCAATCTGTTCTGTTTAATGTTACTGCAGTATAACAGGATTTGGAATAAAAGTGAATGTCAGGGAGATTACACTTATCATATAAAAAACTAATAAAAGATTAGTACTAGAACACATAGTAATATTCAACTTATGACAAGATAATAAATACTGGTTCAAGCAGAACAGCTGGGAGAGGGATGTTTGTGCATGTTTTGCAAATTTTACCTAACTCAGAATACTTGTTTTTTGAGTATCTCTGAATTTTTTTTATGAAAAAAGCAGGTCTCACATGAGAAATAAAACAGCAGATGACATGATTTACTACCAATGAATGAATGACAACTGTGGGACCTGTGTAATTCGTTTCACCCTTAAAAAATGGTTTAATGCAGACTAGTTCCATAAATGGCTGGACTAACCAAGCTTTGAGGCAAGAAGTATTCATTATAAAACCATCAGGAAGCTTGGCAAGATTGTTTTTATTATTTTGTTCTGTACTGTTTTAAAACACAAAACTAAGATTATTCCTTACAACCCTATCGGCATCAATCAAGATCCTTTAATTCCCTCTAACACCGCAATGCCCTCGGATAACAAGTGATGAAAACAAAGACTGATTTGTGTTTGTTGTAACCGTTTATTTGGTCCCTGTAAATGATCCGTACCTTGAGTAGCACCATCCCCTAGCCTTTGTTATAATACCACATCAGCGTAGACCTGATGAGAACAGAAAATGGCGCTGATACACGGCGACTGTACTAATGTAGTTGAGAGTTGTTTTTTCTAATTAAATACTTAAAAGATTCACCCGTTGCTTCCTTCCCAAGTTACCACAGTGTGTAATCACGACCAGGCACTACAATGTGTCAGTTACATGACATAACAGCAAGTCCAAAACCATGCCAACATCACCGCAAAGGACATTACAGCACCAACAATTACAGCAACTGCCCATAACAGCACTACGACACAACCGGGACGGAAAATACAGCGCCAACCATTACAGCAACTGCCCATAACAGCACTACGACATCCTGACGCCGAACTACACTTCCCAGAAGACTCTGCAAATTTCACAAAAGCGTCACTTATCAGGAACTCGGAAAACACAATGCAGTCAGAGCAGGGTTCACCACAGATTTTCTGATTGCAGAAGACTATAATTTTTTTTCCACTTTTCCCATAGAGCTACATCACAACTAGACTAGTAAATATGTTAAGTAAAACCTCCATGCATTAAAAGCGTACTTCCACAAGCATTTTTTAAGTAGTTGGGCTGAATATCGATTTTTTTGTTTTTCACTTGTTGCAGAATGAATATATATATATATATATACACACACACACACACACACACACACACACATACGTACACACACAGTACCAGTTAAAAGTTTGAGTACACCTGCTTGAAACCAGGTTTTTCATGATCATCTATGCTTTTAACTGTATAAACTTGTCTATAAACACTTAATATTTCATTATATGATACGTGTACTTATATAAGCTGATAATCATAAGTGAATTGCATTCAAAAATGTAATTTTTAAATGAAAATGTAAATCTTGTCAATTTCAATGAAATGGTCACCCAAAGCAAGGGGATTTCAGTCAGAAGCCCAAGTCAGTTAAAAGTCTGAAATGTGTATAACACAGTGTTAGAACACCGGCCTAAGTATAAACGTGTCTTTGTTAGATGTTCTCTGAGTTAACTAGCATGTTACCCAATTAACCTTTTGTCACCATTTACTGTTAACAGGCGAGGGTCCATGATTACTATAAATATAGGTAGCATAAGCACAAGTTTGTCATTCCTGAACGTAAGGGAGCAGAAAATGGCAAAATATGCCCAGTTAACCAAAGAAAAAAGACTGTAATTACTTTAAGAAATGAAGATCAATCTTTAAGACAAATCGCAAGAACTTTGCAAGTGTCTGTAACTGCTGTGGTCAAGACCATCAAACAATTTGAAGAAACTGGCACTCATGAGGACCGAACAAGGTCAGACTGGCAAAGGGTGACCTCAGTATCAGAGAACAAGTTAATTAGTCACAAGTCTGTGAAACTGGCGATTAACTGCCCCTGAAATACAAGCGCAGCTAAATGCTACTAGAAGTACAGATGTTTCAACTTCAACTGTTCAGAGGAGATTGCGTGAAACTGGCCTAACTGGAAGAATTGCTGCAAAGAAACCATTGTTAAGAGTGCAGAATAAGAGGAAGAGACTTGCCTGGGCCAAAAAACACAGAAACTGGACATTTGAGGAGTGGAAGTCGGTCTTATGGACCGATGAATCAAAATTTGAAATATTTGGGTCCAACCGCCAAGTATTTGTAAGACGCAGAGAGGGTGAGCACATGAGTTCTGCATGTGTGGTTCCCACTGTCAAGCATGGAGGAGGCAGTGTCATGGTCTGGGGTTGCTTTGCTGGTGAATGAGTTGGTGAGCTTTACCAAGTCCATGGCAAGCTCAACCAGCATGGCTATCATAACATACTTCAGAGGCATGCCATTCCATCAGGATTACGGCTAGTTGGGCAGTCCTTCATTCTTCAGCAAGATAATGACCCGAAACACACCTCAAAGTTGTGCAAGAACTATCTGGCGAAGAAGGAAAGTGAAGGACAACTCAATCTAATGACCTGGCCTGCCCAGTCTCCAGACCTCAATCCCATAGAACTTGTATGGGACGAACTGGACAGAAGAGTCAAAGCAAAGCTACCCACAAGTGCCCTACATTTCTGGGAATTGCTGCAGAAGAGCTGGGAAGACATGTCGGGTGATTTCCTGCTGAAACTTGTTAACCGAATGCCTCGTGTTTGTGAGACTGTTATTAAGGCAAAGGGTGGCTATTTTGAGGAATCCAAGATTTAGAGACAATTTTCAATTTTCTTGAACATTGCTTTGATACTCCTTTTTGTTTTGTTTTGTATATTGTAACGTGTGTTTTCATTTTCAAGTATTTACAGAAACGTATACGACGTAAAACATTGTCAATTATGAAAAAAACCTAGTTTCCAGCAAGTGTACTCAAACTTTTGACTGGTACTGTATGTGTGTGTGTGTGTGTGTGTGTGTGTGTGTATATATATATATATATATATATATATATATATATATATATAGTGGCTCTCAAAAGTAAAGTATTCACCCCCCCTTGGACTTTTCCACATTTTATTGTGTTACAATATGGAATAAAAATTGATTTAATTAGGAGTTTTTGCCACTGATCAACACAAAAAAAGTCCATAATGTCAAAGTGAAAAATAAAATCTACAAAATGTTAGAAATTAATTACACATACAAAACAGAAAATAATTGATTGCTTAAGTATTCACCCCCTTGAGTCAATATTTGGTAGAGGCAACTTTGGCAGCAATTACAGCCATGAGTCTGTTTCTACCAGCTCTGCACATCTGGACACTGCAATTTTTGCCCATTCTTTTTTGCAAAATTGCTCAAGCTCCATCAAGTTGGATGGGGACATTTGGTGAAAAGCAATTTTCAACCCTTTCCACATATTCTCAATTGGACTGAGGTCCGGGCTTTGACTGGGCCACTCCAGGACATTGACCTTTTTGTTTTTAAGCCACTCCAGTGTGGCGTTGGCTGTATGTTTGGGGTTATTGTCCTGCTGGAAGATCTTCTTCCAAGTCCCAGGTTTCTTGCAGACGTCAGCAGGTTTTTCTCCAGGATTTCTCTGTACTTTGCTGCATCCATTTTGCCCTCTATCTTCACTAGCTTTCCAGGCCTTGACGCAGAGAAGCATCCCCATAGCATGATGCTGCCACCACCATGCTTCACAATAGGGATGGTGTTCTCAGGATGATGTGCGGTGTAGGCTTGCGCCAAACATAGCGCTTAGCGTTGAGGCAAAAAAGCTCTATCTTGGTCTCATCAGACCATAGAATCTTCTTCCACTTGGTCTCAGAGTCTCCCACATGCCTTCTGGCCGAGATTTGATGTGAGGTTTTTTTCAACAATGGCTTTCTTTTTGCCACTCTCCCATAAAGGCCAGTTTTGTGAACCACCTGTGCTATTGTTGCCATATGCACAGTGTCTTCCAGCTCAGCCGTGGAAGACTGTAACTCCTTTAGAGTTGCCATAGGCCTCTTGGTGGCCTCCATGACTAGTGCCCTTCTCGCCCGGAAATATTTTTGAAGACGGCCTGTTCTAGACAGATTCACAGTTGTGCCGTAATCTCTCTATTTCTTAATAATGGACTTTACTGTGCTCCGGGAGATATTCAATGCCTTGGAAACGTTCTTATATCCTACCCCTGATTGGTGCTTATGAAGAACCTTATTCCGGATTTGCTTTGAACGTTCCTTCGTCTTTATCATGTAGTTTTTGTTAGAAAATGTACTAACCAACTGTGGGACCTCCCAGAGACAGGTGTATTTAATCTGAAATCATGTGAAACACCTTAATTGCACACAGGTGGACTCCATTCAACTAAATATGTGACTTCTAAAGACAACTGGTTGCATCAGAGCTTATTTAGGTGTTACAATTACAATTTGTAGATTTTATTTTTCACTTTGACATTATGGACTTTTTTTGTGTTGATCAGTGGCAAAAACTCTAATTAAACCCATTTTGATTCCATGTTGTAACACAATAAATTGTGGAAAAGTCCAAGGGGGGTAAATACTTTTGAGAGCCACTGTGTGTGTGTGTGTGTGTGTGTGTGTGTGTGTGTGTGTGTGTGTGTGTGTCATATATATATATATATATATATATATATATATATATATATATATATATATATATATATATATATATATACACACATACACACACACACACACACATATATATATATATATATATATATATATATATATATATATATATATATATATATATATATATATATGATTACTCCCCCACAGGACATCCAATATTGGGCTGGGACTATATAAAAGGAGGATAGGACAGTCCATCCCGTGATGCAGTTCGGTACTCAATTACTTGCGCCATTTGTGAAGCCCATTCAGTATTGAATACATTGCAGCGATGCTATGCTGCAGCGCCAGGATATACCGGTATTTTTTTTAATAACAATAGAAAATATCATTAATATAAAGTGACTGACTTATTTCTGTGAATTAATGCTTGATTATGTCAAGAAACATTTTGCCAGGGCAAGCGCGAATATGTTAAAAGCATTGCAAGTGCACTGTTAAAGTGCTCTACAGACTCCAGAAATGGCTCCACTGTTTACTAACTCCGCCCGCTTGTGACATCATTTTCCTATCCTTTACATAGTCCTAGGATTGGGGACTGATAGAAGGACATGACGTGCTTGGATAAATGCATAACTAACAAGCTGAACTGAGTTTTTTTAAAATATATATTAGAAAACAGAATAACAGGAGTATTTTAGGAATGTACAATCTACATATATTTGCCATAAATAAATGGGGGCGTTTATAGGAATGTACTATATACATGTATTCAAAATTAATTGTAGGGTGTTACACTTCCACAAATTAGGGTTTGTAAACTTTTGGTGACCACTGACACACACACACACACACACAAGGTATAAATCTGTTCTCTTGCAGCTTACAGGATTATATTTCTAGGTGCCCTGCCATATGGGCAAACAAATGTTTTTACATACTGTCGCGACGGCGGACAAGAGAAACACACCAAAGGCAGTTTTGGGGCCAAAATAGTGGTAATAACAACCACGGTTTATTTCTTCTTTGAGAATATTTTATTTTATATATTTTTGTAACACTTACTCTGTGAACCACCCAGAAAACATTTTTTTTTTTTTTTTTCTGAATTAACATTTCATCAACATAACAGGCTCTATTTATTTTTTGTTGTTTTATGAATGTGTATGAAATTGTCTTGGTGCCCTTGGATTGGATTTATATTTTACCTTTCAGTGTAAAAAAAAAAAAAAAAAAAAAACCACTCATTTTAACAATGTTTTCCCAGATTTAATGTAAATTGTGTATTTTTCCCTGGATTTAACCAAAAAAAGTTCTGATTTAGCTTAATATAGAAATGTTAACAAGCACTTTCTAGCATGCAGAGCAGGTGGAATGAAACCGGTCAGTTTCGACAGAGTACTCTTTTAGAAATTCAGGACCGCTGCAAACTCATGAATCAAGCTAAGTACGATATAACCAGTGCTGGTGCAAAGTCAACAGCTACTGATTGCAGACCTGTTAACATTGTAGTTTTGTTTTATTTCAATAGCCACATTTACTTTTAACAATATTTACAATTATGGAGAATATAACCATTACTCAGTGAATGTTTGGTTTATTTTTTATGCAATTTCAAGTTGTTAGTAAAAGAGAATTTTAAATTATTATTATTATTATTATTATTATTATTATTATTAAAACACCAATGAAAAACATTAGTTTATGAGCAAAGGAAACTGGTCGTTTTAAATGCAGTAAGGCGAGTAATAAATTGACTCCATTGAGATGTATCAGTTGGTTCAAACAAACGCTGGATTGTAAATAAATATAAAACTATAAAGAAAGACCAACAAATTGGATCCAGAAATAGAAAAAAAAATGTTTATGCTGGGATGTTTTTTGGATAATAATTATAACAACATCAGTAACAAAACAAACACATTAGATGGATGTATCAAGTACATAGACGACTAAAACCAAGATTAACTGAGATTCATTTTTTAACCTCAAGATTAAATAATTGTGATTATTTAGATAGATAGAGATAGAGAGGTAGTTAGATATTTTTTATTGCTTGACAGCCCTAATATATATTGTGGTAACGTGGCTGGTGGTCAAGGCTGGCCAGCAGAAGAAACAGCAAACACCCACAGACAGTATTGGAATTAAGCGCCTTGGCACACTTTTAATTACACAAAACACAGGAACAAAACAACAGTTTGAACAAAACACTACAAACAGACCTCTTCAAACTGAACTAATCAAAACAAAACAGCACCCAAGCACAACTAGCACAGTACTTTTCTCTCTTACTCTGTTTCATTCTCCTTCCCTGCTTTTTTACTCTCCTACACAACCCACACCAAACATTCATTCCTTTGTCCTTTCTTAAGGCGTGACCAGAGGTAATTGGCAACCAATCATTCCATTACCACCTGGCCCTATTCCACGGTTTTCCAATCACTCAATTAAATCATTAGACACAATTTCCATTACCAGACACCCCCCACACACGTGCACCCATGTGCAGAGCCTCTGCTCTGCACACACACTCCCCCCCTACTCTGTCACAATATACACACACATACAAACACACTGTATCTGCTAGAGAGTTTGAAACTGATATTGCTACAGTCAATATAGCACTGCCACCCCACTTTTCTCTGCAGTATTTTTTAATTACTGCCACAGTGCTTCTGAGAATGTAGAACAGCAGTCTAGTCCATCCCTGTTACTTTGCACCCTTTTATAAGTTTATGGTTCTACAGTTGTAAAAGCATGTACAGACACAAGCTGGGCAAAATCATGGTAAAGCAATGCAAGAACAGTAAATGCATGGGAATAGAATGGCAAGTTATAAAATAACTGCAAATTCACCACGGTAAACTTTTTTTCAGAAGGGTAAATGCTAACAAGTTAAAGCAATGCCAAGTCTATATAAAAACTGGCAGAATACTCCTGGTCGATTTACTTAAAGCCCACATAAACACAGCATATACATTTGCACTTGTAATTTTGTGGTATGGAAAATACACGGGGTAACAGAGAAAAATGTGTTGTTTTTCATCTTTATTTTCCAATCCGACTACTCTAGTACGAAATGTTTCCAGATTTTTTTGCATCGTCTTCTCTCTAATTTCACTGGCGAACATCCAAAATTGTACTCAGCAGATGTTTCTCTTTGTGGCCTGTAAGGCTGATTGTAACAGATGACAATATGAGACTGCTCACAGGATTAAATTTAACAATACACACATAATAGCTCTCTTTAAACCATGTAATGGCACCCTCTACTGTTGTTCAAACAACCACCAAATCTCCACTTCCTCATCACTATACATGTATCACATTAAAATGGACACTTTATGTTCCTAATATTAATTACATTCTTTTTTTAATGTACAGTTGTGTTTTCTCCATCATTCTCTACCCTTATAAAAGCTGACTAAAGTAAAAGCATAGCAAAGTGTAACAAGCACAGTGAAAGCATGGTAAAGCATAGGAAAGCAATGTAAAGAACAATGAGGTATAGTAAAGCATATTAATATGAACGGTCAACCAGGGTAAATTATGGTTAATATATGGTATTACCATAGAAAAAGCATGGTAGAAAGTGCAAAAATACCATTGTAAACTTGTATAAGGGTACTTCTGTTTCTGCTTAATTAGCATTTACAATGCTTACTAACTATTCCAGCAATAATGGCCTTTTTCAGTCATTGGGGTCAGCTTCTTAACCAAGGGCTGTATTCTGATCACAGAGCCCCCGAATCTGTGGCACATAAATGGAGCGAAGACGTAAAAAAATGTTAATGTTATTCTGAAGCCAGGCCGGTGCTAGGAGAATAAATCAAATTGAAGTTTTGTTTAAAAAATGAGTACAAATCATGTGTGATTTTTGGGGAATTCAACGTCAGTTTCTTTAGCTGCACAGGTTTATGTTTAATGATTTCAACTCAACAAAAGTCAGGCCAAGTAGCTGGATCATAAAAAAAATATATATATTATATCACATAAAAGGTGACTGACTGGGTACCGGGTTTACAATACATGATTCAGTCTTTGTATTTTCTGTTGATGTATATTTCCAAAATCCAACGCCTCCGAACCACGTCTTTCCTCTGGCTCAACTGTTGTTTATTTTTTGTACGAGGAGGAGGTTGACAGTTCCGCTGCCACACTATACTTCCATCTGCTGTTGTCGGCCCACTTTTAAACCATTTACTGTACTTTTTTATCTTTTTTTTTTTTTTTTTTTTTTTTTAGCATTTTCTGCTTCTTTTTGGGAAATTTTTAGCTGTCTTTTCTGCTTTTTTCGCTTTGAACAACCTGACTTGTGTTTTGATGGCCTATTCGATATACTGTATGTTATGTAATTATTACCACAACTGTGGAAAAGTTAGCTTACTTCCACCGAACACTTCTGCTTTTAACCAGGCAAGTCTATTATGGAAAATTGGGGTGTGATGAGTTCGCAAAGATAATTAAAATTGACTGATAGGCCTATGTGTTTATTTTTTTCAGAAGTATTTGTGATTATATACCTTGTTAGTAAACTGTTTATTATAATCTTTATAAACAGCAGCTGTGAAAGAAATCCAACCCCCCCCCCGTAAATTGAACAGTCTGTTAAATCAACACTGACCTATTTAAAGCTTCATGCTAAGTCCCGCCAACGTAGCTCTGATTTGATAATGTGTGTTTTGACTGACAGTATTTTTGAACCACCAGGAGAACAGTTTTCTGTTTATGTTTTTCAATAATGGACTTTTGAAAAAAAACTAAAACAAAAAGGATTGGTATGCTCAAAGATTATAGAATATCTTTGGTATGGGCCCCAGCAGAAGCCGGGCCCGGGTGCAGTCGCATGACAAAGCATAAGAAATTAAAAATAGTATTTGTAAATTAATAATAAACAAATATATGAATTTAAAACATTTATAGAACTTATTTTGCATTTACAATGCAGTGCTACATACTTTGGTTGCCTGATAATGTATGAGCTTAAATAGATAGATACATTATAACAAATTAAAAAATGGACTGGAGATTTCCTTTAACCTGATTGGTCAATACAAGGGGGGTGGGGAACAAGGGTAAACTAAGTCTCAGATTAGAGAAAAATAAATTCAACATTAAAATTCACAATAGTACTGTTGCTTGCGTCCAACCATAGCACAATCGTGCCCACGATCAAGTGGCGATTGACTTTTTTGCACTGAACCGAAAGAGTTAAGGGCTATGCACATGGACTGAAGACATGGATACAGCGTGAATACATAAAAAAAACGAGCTAGTAGCTAGTCATGAAAAGAAAAGACTGTACATACCACACACTAAAAAAAAAGGAAACGTAACAGTGAATGTTTATATGTGATCTGGTTTAATGTGTAAAGTATTTTTTGTAAATACTGAGAATTTGTTTAATATAAATATACCTGTGGCAGAGCAAAGCTCTGCCCTTTTAAATTGGCAGGGATGGGGTTAACTTCCCCTGCCTGCCTGGGTTTATTATGTTCAGGTGGCTGGGGTTGATTAGTTGATTAGGTTGATTAACGATCAATCAGCGCCCAGCCACCTGATATAAAAGGAGGCCTCTGCTTCTCATTTGGGGAGAGGGAGCTGAGGAAGCAAGTTGGTTTTTTTTTGGTTGTTTGGAGAGCTTGAATCCAGTGAAGGCATTGCCCAGCCTGGAGATTGTTATTTTTGTAAATTTTGCTTTTTGTCTTTCTTTGTGCTTAAATTGTTTTGGCCCTTGTGCCCTTTCATTTTTGTGTTTATTTATAATAAAATAGTTATTTTTTTGAACTGCAGTCTGTCTCTGGGCCTCTATCCACTCGCCAGCCTGCCACATTTGGTGTCAGAAGTGGGATAGCGCCACCTAGAGGCTCAGAGCAGTATTTTTGTTTTGTTTTGTGGAATTTTTGGGATAATTTTTTTTTTTTTTTTTTGAAAAAAAAAAAAAAAAATGGGAAAGAAGAGCAGACAGCGGCAAAGGCAGGAAAAGCAGCAGCAGCAGCTGAAGAAATGTAAGCTGCTGCAGCCACCGCTGGAGGACCCGGCCAGCCTCTTCCCCTGGTGTTCCTGGTGTGGGAAGGAGGACCATCGTTGGCGGTCCTGCCCAGACGTGCCACCGGCAAACTGGTGTGGCCGGTGTGAGGAGGACGGCCACAACTGGGCAGGATGCCCCTACAACCAGGCCCAGGAAGAGGTGCCGTGTTCACCCCGGGCATCAGGGGCCACCCCACTACCTCCAGCACCACCACCTTCACCACCGTCCCAGGAGATCTGGGACTGGTTGATGCACCCTGAGGCAGACCTCGTCCACGATCTCCCCATAGTTATCAACACGCTGTGGCGTCGAGATGGGGAGAGGTGGGAACAGTGGGAGGAACAACACCACCCGGCCTCCTTCCCAGAGGTTGCCCTCATGGTGGTTAATTACCTGGCGGTAGACATGGGAGATGCCCCGGTCACTCCAATAAAGAGGGGTGAGCCGCCTTCCCGAGAGCCAGAGAGGGGTGAGGAGCTGCCGTCGTCCCCAGAGCCAGAGAGGGGTGAGGAGCTGCCGTCGCTCCCAGAGCCAGAGAGGGGTGAGGAGCTGCCGTCGCTCCCAGAGCCAGAGAGGGGTGAGGAGCTGCCGTCGCTCCCAGAGCCAGAGAGGGAGGAGGATCTGCCGTCGCTCCCAGAGCCAGAGAGGGAGGAGGATCTGCCGTCGCTCCCAGAGCCAGAGAGGGAGGAGGAGCCTCCGTCGCTCCCAGAGCCAGAGAGGGGTGAGGAGCCTCCGTCGCTCCCAGAGCCAGAGAGGGGTGAGGAGCTGCCGTCGCTCCCAGAGCCAGAGAGGGGTGAGGAGCCGCCGCCGCTCTCAGAGCCCGAGAGGGAGGAGCCGCCGCCGCCGCTCTCAGAGCCCGAGAGGGAGGAGCCGCCGCCGCTCGCCGCTCTCAGAGCCACCAGAGGGAGCCGGGCCGCCGCCGTCGCCGCCTCCGCCACCAGAGGGAGCCGGTCCGCCGCCGCCGCCTCCGCCACCAGAGGGAGCCGGGCCGCCGCCGCCGCCGCCTCCGCCACCAGAGGGAGCCGGGCCGCCGTCGCCGCCTCCGCCACCAGAGGGAGCCGGGCCGCCGCCGTCGCCGCCTCCGCCACCAGAGGGAGCCGGGCCGCCGTCGCCGCCTCCGCCACCAGAGGGAGCCGGGCCGCCGCCGTCGCCGCCTCCGCCACCAGAGGGAGCCGGGCCGCCGCCGTCGCCGCCTCCGCCACCAGAGGGAGCCGGGCCGCCGTCGCCATGCTACCTTGGACATTCGGGGCCCCCTCAACCAAAGAAGGCTTGGGGGCTCTGACATCAACCCCGCCCACCACCACCCACCATAACAGCCCACCCAAGGGACATAATTGGACTCTTGGGGGGAGGAGGGTGGGGGGGAAGGGGGGAGTTGGCCGATTGCGGCCGGTGTACGTTGTACATGGGGGGAGGTGTGTGGCAGAGCAAAGCTCTGCCCTTTTTAAATTGGCAGGGATGGGGTTAACTTCCCCTGCCTGCCTGGGTTTATTATGTTCAGGTGGCTGGGGTTGATTAGTTGATTAGGTTGATTAACGATCAATCAGCGCCCAGCCACCTGATATAAAAGGAGGCCTCTGCTTCTCATTTGGGGAGAGGGAGCTGAGGAAGCAGGTTGTTTTTTTTTTTGGTTGTTTGGAGAGCTTGAATCCAGTGAAGGCATTGCCCAGCCTGGAGATTGTTATTTTTGTAAATTTTGCTTTTTGTCTTTCTTTGTGTTTAAATTGTTTTGTTTTGGCCCTTGTGCCCTTTCATTTTTGTGTTTATTTATAATAAAATAGTTATTTTTTTGAACTGCAGTCTGTCTCTGGGCCTCTATCCACTCGCCAGCCTGCCACAATACCTTTTAAAGATTTTAATTTGTAATAAAATCTCCGTTATTGTTGGAATGTGACTCTTATTATTGGTCAACATCAGATTACTAAAACAAAGAAGTGCCATTTTACAGAAATAGGAAACCACTGTGTGGTGCTCCCCATCACTTTGATTAAAATTAAAAGGTGAAATAAAGAGATAGCGGCATACCATCAATTTCCAATTGTTCATCTATTTCTTGCCATGTGGTGTCTTTCTTTGTATTGCCTTTATAACCACTGACATTATATTTTTTGACTAATAATTACATTTTCATTGATGTCCACTTTTTAAATTCTATGTTAATCTCTGCGTGAGCAAGACAGATGTCACCACGTTTGACCTTATTTCTGATTTGTCCATTGCGATGCGAACACTGCGTAGCGCAAATAGATATAAAACAAATGTATTTCTATATTTGCACCCTTCACTTGCAGTGTGCACTACTCCATTTAAATCAGTAGTTTTAATTATTTTTATTCGCTCGATTGTGTCCAGTGTGCATAGCCCTTTAATACAGTAAACTCAAATGACAGTCGGGTGTGAAGAATGTGTACTACAAATTATAGTTTTCTTTTTTTTTTGGGGGGGGGGGTTTTTTTTTGTTTTTTTTTAAGAAAGTGTAGTCATTGCCAATTATTTTTTGTTATTTTTCTCCCAATTTGAAATACCCAATTATTATTTAGGCTCAGCTCACCGCTACCACCCGTGCGTTGACTCAGGAGCGGCGAAGATGAACACACGCTATTCTCCAAACTGTGTGCCGTCAGCTGGCCGCTTCTTTACACACTGCGGATTCACCATGCAGCCACCCAGGAGCTACAGCATAGGAGGACAACGCAGCTCCCAGGCAGCTTACAGGCAAGCCCGCAGGCGCCCGGCCAAACTACAGGGGTCGCTGGTGCGCAGTAAGCAGATGACACCCTGGCTGACCTAATTTTTTATGGTAGTCTTTTTCTACATTGCAAATTATTATTAATAATAATAATAATAATAATAATAATAATAATAAAAAATAAACAGGCACTTATTATTATTCTTAAACAGACACTTAATCTGAATCATATTCCACCATCTTAATACTGAAGTTCTGCAAGACATATAAAAAACATTGACACTATGGAGGTGATGTAAGGATACACGCAAAGTGATTTGCGGGTGCAAAACCCCCATAAGCCGTAAGGACTCTCAGCTCCTTCTCAGAGAACTTTGCTGCCCTTGCTCTGGCTTTTTTTTTTTGGTTTGTATTTTTGTGCTCCACAAATGTCATACAGGGACTACTGCTCTCTCTCTCTCCTAACGCTGCAAGTGCGGCCGCTAAATAGACCGATGGACTCATTGAGACCCTGTCACAAAGACGGCCGGAGTGGGGGACGTCAGACCAGAAACAGGAAATAAATGCAGAGAGGTGGAGTTTTGGGGAAGCTGAGCGCTTGCTTGCACTCAGCATTTAATGAATTAACAGAACAGTAAATAAAAAGGTTGTAACAAACAAAAACACAGGACACAGCACTGGTAGCCAAAACAAAGACAAAAATAAAAAAATAAACTACACAGACAAACACGGTGAGCAGGTATTTTTAACGATTATTATTATTATTATTATCTCCATCTTCAATCCCGTTCTCCACTCACCGAACACACAACCGAGTGAGTGAAAACATGCTGCTTTTATGCAGTTGTACCGAGACTCGATTGCTATTCAATCATTCAATTGGAGTGCTGTGCAATCCTCGTGCCTAAGTACAAATATACATTTTAAACACTCCTGTTACACAGACCCGTTTATATCCCGTGTACAATGACTATACACCAACATTAACATACAACATATAACACAAAATACACACAGGGGCGGGCACTTTGCCACAGACCCTCATTATCATAATTGCAGATCATTATTTGTGTGTGTTGAGTAATTTACATTGCTCTTAAGCGTACCTGTTTTATAAATAACTGCCTGGCCGCAATGCAATTAGAATTTTGCATCCACAATAATTTGCACCGCGCCTATACTTTACCCCCTATACGTGCCCACAAAAAGTGGAGTGTAGTCCCCTCAAATTCAGAAAATTGTGATTCACCAGAATCAGAACATCAGTATTTCTGCCAACAATAATCCTCTAATCGTCTTGCCATCTTGAAATGAAATTTTGAGTGGGAACATTTATATTATTGTATCATTTATATTATTGTATCATTTTCTGTACATAAACAGTAAACCTATACACATAATATCCTATTATCGAAGCAGCAAGAACAACAGAATACATAGTGCTAAATAAACTACAAAATGTCAATTATTATGAGCAAACATATTAACATTGCAACGTCATAATAAACATTTATTCTCAGAATCTTTATAAGAATAATGGACACTACTCTCAATTTATGTTTTCAAACTAAATATTTCTAAAGAAAACAATAGTTATTTTGATATTTTTAAATGTTGTAAAAACGTATTTAAAACATGACAGTTTTTTATGTCAAATACATCAGATTTACAATGGTTTTCCATTTACTCCTTCTCTCTAAACAAGCTCCTGTGACGTTTTACTTCTGCGTGCTGCTCTAAACTTTCTCTGCCCTGTAAAATATAAATGCCTGTTTCGGTGACGTCACACAAAAAAAATGTTTATCGGGCAGTGAAATTCAATGCCTCCCTGTCACAAAGACGGCTGTAGTGGGTGACGTCAGACCAGAAGCAGAAAACAACAAATAAAACAGAGAGGTGGAGTTTGGTGAAGCTGAGCGATTGGTTTCGCTCAGTGTTTAATAATGAAACAGACAGAAAATAAAAGGTTATAAGACAAACAAAACACAGGACACGGCACTTCCGCCAAAATAAAGAGATAAACAAAACGGACCAAAAAGACAAACACGGTGAGCTGATATTTGAACTATTATTACGATTATTACCTCCGTCTCCAATCCCGTTCTCCACACAACACGCAACATATAACACTGAAATACACCAACACTATTTAATCCCTCTCAGCCTTTAGGAGTACTTCTAGAAGCAGGCTGTTTTACAAAGGAGAACATTAGTTAGAAGCCCAGTGAATTAATATCATCTAAGCAGAAACAGCAACAGTGAATTGTGCAAAACACACAAAATAATATATTAAACAAGTAAGAAGTTAAACATTCAAAAAGTGTCAATGGTATAAAGCAGGGGTAGGGAAACTCTGGTCATGGAGGGGCATTTCAGATGTAATAGATATAATAAAATAGCGAGCAGCTTTGGGACCTGTGTGGGAGTTTAATTGGCTCAATTATTTAATTAAGAACATGGTAGTAAACATTTGCAGAAGTCTTATTATTTTTATGTTGCTCTTTTTGTTCTCAGGACATAATTTTCATTATTTAATTATTTGTCTAATAGTTTAGTCGTCTGGTTTCAGTGGACCAAGCAGTTCTATGAACCAACTTTCTTGGATCCCAATTGGCTAAACATGTGCTAAGCAGGACTGACTAACCCAAAGCAGTTCAAACAAATATGTAAAACAACATCTGCAACTCTTGAAAAGAGGTTTATGCTTGTGATAAATTCATGGTGTAGTCCAGTTAATAAAAAAAAAAAAAAAAACTGTCACATATGCCCTTTTACTGACCATTTTGTGGGCTGCAAACAGAGAGGTGATTCACCCAGAAACAGAGGGTCAAGATTTACAACTGTATCTGAATAACACATGCCTTCTTTGAAGTGACACTGTGTTCATTCATGGCTGTTACAGAAACGCACAACTTCAAAAGCCCCTGTCTGTCATCTGTTTCTTTATACCCTTTGCCTTTTTTCTCTGTTGTCCCCAGAGCTGGGGCAACCATAGTGTGTGTTTTGAACTCCCAGAACACAAGGTGGTCCCTGTTTCATGGGAATTTGTAATGATCGCAGATATTATAAGGACAAGTCTACTCCTTTAAGTGTAATGCCTTTTGAGGTCTAGTGCTACTTCTAAAAATGCCTTGTGAGTTGTATGTGCCTGAATAACCAAGAAGTACTACAAGTGCTGTAATTACCAGTAGTCTTTAATACTAGTGATTTTTATACCACAAAGGATGTTTTATGATACCTTATTCTATTCTGCTTTGAACATAACAGTACATTTGGATAACTCCCACATTACCATTGGCAGATTTGGAATTCTCCATTGTTTTTGAAGATGGATTGCAGGGTGCCATTATTTATGTTCCTTCCTTCATGCTGCACACCAATATCTTTTAAATTTTCAGCCACCTGGTAGCAAGGTTCTCCCAGTTTCCCTCCCTTAAAGCTTGTTTAAAATCTTGGCATGTCCAGCTTGAAAAACATTCTGAAAGGATTATGATGCAAAGTGGGTCCTTATCACTTCTTTAGCATGTAGTTCATGTGCATAATGTGGTGAGACAGTATAAGAGCCTATTTAATACATGATGAGCATTTACATACTTTAAAAGCAGTGTTGAGTCTAAAAATAGTGGTTCATCAAACTGATGCTCGAGCTTCCACTGTGATGCAACAAATACGTGCTCCTATTATAGCTAACTAAGTAAATCCACATATCTGTAGGTCTCGTGTGTAGTTTTGAAAGAAATGCATGTTATACATTTACACGTTATATGTTCCCACCACTTACACCATCCAGCGTTATTGCAGGCAGCTCTTTATATCGGGCAAACAGCGTTTGCCATTTGCCATTCCCCATTCATTTCAATAACAAAGGCACCGCTTCTAGTATTAAACAAGCCCTATATTTCGGGCAAACTCAGCTGTTTTGAACTCTAGGTGTCATTCACATTTATATAACAAAACGTACTGTTTATACTGTAGTAACCGCTCTTACTAATTTATCCACCAATCGGCTGTATTCACCTTGTTAACTTGTCATTCACATAGATTTCAATACAAAAAGGCAGTACTTTACTGTAGTAAAAGCTTGACAGATCGATCAATCAGCCGTTTGCACCTTGTTACTGAGCGATTACCCCTGTGCTGTACCTTGGCTATTTAATCTTTGTACACAGAGTTGGGTTTACAGTTTGAAAAACAGCACTGACTGCAACAGCAAGCAAGCATGGCTGGAGAGAGAAACAGAAAGAATTTCAGTCCTGCTTGGCTGTAATATGGATGGTAAAATGTGACTCACTAATGATTGGCAAATCGTTGTTTTAGAGGAGCTCATCACCTGCCTGTTGTTTACTGTGCAAACAGAACCGCCTTGAAGACCGGAAATATTTTTTGGAATGGTTACGTATGTGCGTGCTGCACTTTGAACACTGTGGCATGCTATGACTCAGAACTCCGATATACAGCCGAATTGGGATTTTTAGAAAACGCTGACAAAGTTTGCCATCCATACCTGCAAAAAAAAAAAAAAAAAAAACGTCCAGATGCTTATCACAGAGTTTTTCACTGGAAACAATTTGCAGTAACGTAGCCTGCCTATAGTGTACATTTCTGCACTTGCATTACTCTTTTGCACTTACTTTTTACTACAGTCATAGGTTTTAGTACCATTTTATTATTAGTGTAATAAGTGTCTTTAATAAAGGTTTTTAACAGCATACTTTGTTTTGTTTACTGCGCTGGTGATGGGAGACATTTTGAATGTTATTGTGTGGGAGTTTATACTATCCATCACTTACTGTGGGCGAATCACATTAACACAAATGTGTCCGTTCTAACCAGTGGCGACTGTAGCAAACATATTAGTGTAAATATCTGGTACCATACTACAACATAAAATGTACTTTTATTTTGTATTTTTTTTTAAATGATATCTGCTTTCATACTAAAGCAAGTAGGCCTTATTTCCTAGATCATTATAAATAGCAGATCAATGCTCATCGGGTATTAAAGTAATCTCTTATGCTGCTGCACCACGTACTACGAGCATGAGCAATGTGTTGAAGTGATGAAACCCTCTTTGCACCATAATCATTTCAGAATGGTTTTCAAACTGGACACAACCTTGCTACCCAAGTGGCTGAAAGTTCAAATGATAATCAGCACAAAGGAATAACAGAAGTCAACAGCTCCCTCAGGTCCATTATCAAAAACACACATTCTAAATATCCCAGGGGTAAGTGGGAGTTAGACAAATGCACTGTTATGAGACCTCATTAAATTGTTTCACTGCGCTTCAAGCAAGTTTCAGTCACACAGTACACACTTTATTATCAGTAAAAGCATTATTTGAAGTTAATATATATATTATATATATATATATATTTTTTTTTATGGAACTAATAACTTTTTGAACTTTAAAGCTGGAGGGTAAGAAGTTACATTAATTCATGAGCCGTCAATCTAGAAACAGGTCACAGTATCTGACAGAAACTGGAGGCTTGAATGCCTGTCAAACTAAAATGTAATCCTCTGCTATGATGAACACATTAGCGTTGAAAGTTAGCTTGGGTTCATTTTTATCAGCCTCTAAGGTGACCAATTTATTTGGCTGTTGGTCCACAGTGTAAAAGGTATTTAGCTTTTTTTAAACGTTGACCACTATGTGAATCTATCACAAGATAGTCTTGCTAAAGGACGTAATAACTGAGGTATGGCCAGTTTATTAGATATTAGAAACAAGTAGGCACACACTCAAAGAGAACGTTAACTTTTACTTGCATGTAAAAGGAACTACAACTAATCTTCTCGAGCACTTGAAGATGCAACAATATCGATGTAGACTGCACTGACTTAAAGAGACCTATAAAAGCTGCTAGGCTACGGCCCTCTAGGACCACAGCTGGGCAGCCCTGCTGTCGGTGTTCTTGCCATTCGCAAAGCAGACAACAATGCCATATTGCATAAAGAAATGTCCCACACAAATGTTTTTTTTTTAAATATATTTTAGAAGGTTACTTATTATGTTGGAACATATGTCAAGGCAGTAGGCATTTCATGTAGGAGAAAAAAAAAACAACTCACTTTTGGTTTAAAAAAGGTAATGTCTTGTTTGTTTTTGATGCCTTATTGTCAATGTGAATATATTGTTTGGTGCAGACCTATTTCTTTATTGAAGAATGAGTAGTATGTTTGCTCTGTCCTTGCTCCGGTTATTTACACTTGTTTCAGACCACAGTTAATGAGATTGAATAATAAATCTTTCATTAATTATAATTATTCAGGATCGTAAGTTTTTGCAGTTAACATTACAGGTTTATAGTAATGTTAATTAGTTGTATCGTGATACGTATCGTCGTCAATCTAAAGGTACACACCCCTACAACCACAGTGTGCCAGATACAGGATTTAAACTCAAATTCTACTTGCTTCCAAGTTAATAATTTAAAAAAATACTGTCAAACAGTGAGTCTGCCAGACACTGTACCTAACATTTAGGGACAACAGCACTCACATTAAATATGTAATTAATGTTAAGGCCATCTTGCACTTGTGCACTGATTTTTAATCACATGTAAATGGTCATGCAACCAAACCTTTTTGAGTTTTCTAATGTAAGCAATACCACTGCATAATTATAAACTACGATGTTACAGTAAGTATTTTTTGCAGATTTCTTATAATCAATTAAATATGTCTCCTGACCTAGAACATAAGTGTAAAGAAGTGAAAAAATAATTATTGTCATGGTTTTTAAGCAAATGCAACTAGAGGGTTAAAGATGCATGTTGAGCAAGAAACTATGGGCACACACTCTTGGAGTAACAACACAGAGCACATCAGGTCACACTACAATACATCTGAAACATTCAGAGAACACAGATGACAGATTTTACAGGTTGCTGTTAAGTTTACAGCACCACATTTGTAAATAATACAAAAAGCCACAAGTACTTTGAAAAGGTTTGCAAATAATTCCTATCTTCGCTGAAGCCAATACACAAACAAAACAATGTGGACACACTGAATTCCAAATTTTATTACAGTGTTTTGTATTCAAAGTGGATTTGTGTTTCAAATGAGCAGGGGCATGTACACATTTGTTTCCCTCGTCTGTCCACTGCAACTCCTATAGGACAAGGGAAATGGTGCAACTCCTATACGGTGAGGAAATGTTTTACAATCTATTTTTTATCTTAAATTACCAAATAACCATAATATATTTATGAAGCACCACTCCTCCACACTGGTTAGGGAATTGGCTGCATATTCACATGAATTCCAATTAAAATATGTGGCTTTTTTACTGATCTAAAAATGGTAGAATTTAATAAGGCTGCCCAAGTTTCCTCTGGATGTGTAATGTTAAAATGTGGATCAGTAAATCAAACTTGGGTGATTAAAAACAGCAGGATTAACACAGAGTAGAATGGCAACAGATTAAAGTAGAACATCATAGCCAACATCTTTTCCATTGGAATTTTGTTGGCCAATTTGGATTTTCTCAAATTCATTAATATTACTGTGTTTACAAATCCAGTATTTAAATAAATGTCATTCACCTGCTCCACATTTTTGGTACATATGAAACATGAAGAACTGGGATTTAAAAAAAATTGTTAATTATTTCTACTAACTAAGCAATCAAATACTGTCTTCTGCTCCAGTACCTACTGAGGAAATGTCAGTATAAAACCAAATTAAAGATCTGTTAGAATCTGCTTTAAGGCTGTTTGAAATGGAAGTACATTTCTTAAAAATACAATACCTCAGTACAATTGTTTTTAGCATACAGCAATTGTAATCGATTGCAATAAGTTACTTCACAAAGTGTGACAGTAGTTGGGAAAACAGTGATCTGCCTCCTACAAACGCAGAGGAAACAGCCTGCAGCCATAAATCTGACTCTTGATTTCTAATCCCACACTGATGTCTATTATATCGTTATCAGGGCAGTGCAGTTGCTTCGGGTTGAGAACCAGATAAAAGGTTTTTTTGGGGTATGAATGGAACTAAAACAAAGCTATCGCCACAGATGTGCAAACACATTATATCTCGTTCTAGCTTTTTTTTTTTTTTTTATCTCTGAGTACGCCTCTTTTCACAAATGTTTTCCATGCCACAAGCTACACAGCCCCCAAGCCATGAAATATGCAATCCCCTGCCAAGCCTCCAGCATGGCTTCAGTTACTTTATTATTACTCATTTCAACACTAACTGGGTGGCTGACTGCAATAATAATTCCTCTTTGTTAAAAAAAAAAAAAAAAAAAAAAAACGACAAAAAAAAAACCTATACAACAAATATGTATGAAAACCTTTGTTAATGTCTGTTTAGATTGCTTTAAAAAACTGTACTTCAGTTACTTTTGTTTCCATCATTTGTTTGTTTGTTCATACATGGTAATTACTGCTTTCTTTCAGTTCCTACCATGTGTTAAAATCATATTTGATCTATTATAATGTTAGAGACTGAAAACACATGTAGAACACAGCAATTATAGACCAATTAAAGATACCAATCTTTCAAGATATAATCCATTTCCAAGATCAATGTATCCAGAACAGTAGAACAGTTGTACAACATTGGTAGCTTTAAATAACCAAAGACCGTTGACTTTTATGGGAGGTGGGGAGGCAGGCTGTAAAAAAAAAAACCATCAGCATTTTAAACAGATTAGGCAGTGCACACAACACTGGTTGCCAAATAGCGATCTCTAATATGCTTAGTCACCAGTGCTGCTTCCAAGTTGGGAAGCAATCAATGGGGTACATTTGTCTGCAATATGATTAACATCAGGTACATCACTTAATAATCCCTTACGTTTTCAACTTGCAAAAGAGATGGTTTGTGTAGTGATCAACGTTTTACTTTTCTTTCAGGATGCAATCCTAGTTTTTGTTATGTGGAATTGTGACACGGATGACTCTGTGGTGACGTCAGGCCAGATGCAGGAACATAAACCGACAAGGCAGTACTGTGGTGCAAAGGCGCGGCGGCGCCGTGTTTATTTAAACACAAAAATAAAGTAAAAGGTTGTAACAAAAACAATGCTCACAGAGCAAAATAAAATAAACAAAAACAAGTCACAAAAACAAAATAATCTTAACTAAACAAACAGGGTGCTGGAGCAACCAGCACTCGTAGCAGTGGTTTTTACTTTGTTTTGTTTCGTTTTGCTTTCCTTCTCCCATCTCTTTCACACATTCCTTCTTCGAACAACACACCCAGAACACAGAGCGCTGCAGGCTTTTCTACTGGTAACCATCTCACGATTAGCAACAAATTAAACAAGGAATTAAATTGGGAGATCCATGATGCTATACACAATAACAAAACGGCGTGTTTTTAACTAAACACGAAATGCCTTTAAATCATAACACATTAACAGCCCCTGTTGGAATCACCCACCAGACAATACCTTTTTTATATAATAATACAATACACCATGCAGAGTTCGACATTAACCAGGGCCCAGTGGCCCGGGGCGGTAGAGGGCGTAGTTTGTCCGGTAGTTATGAAGCACCACAGGTCCAACTGGGCCAGTTACATTTAACTAGTATATATTTATATATATATATATATATATATATATATATATATATATATATATATATATATATATATAGTGCATATGGCTTCCATTTTATGAATCCAGGAAAACGGGCCAGTGTGTCAAAAAGCTGAAAATTAATTTACAAACCATTTTTTCAAAAACATAACTACAAACTAATCCTAACTTTCCCATCGCGTGTCATATCTGTTGTAGTCAGAATCTGACACTGCGTACTGAAGTGCTGTGTTGGTACTCATTCCCGCGGCAAATCTTTTACAAATCGGGTTTTCTACAAGTAAGCAACCAATAAGCCAAAAGGAAAGCGCTGAAATCAATAAATCATAAAGAATGTAATTATGGAAAAAAATGAAGACGAACATTTAGAGAGGAGGCTTCATTATGACAGAGAAAAAAAAGTAATGTTTTGCCTTGTTTGGTGTCAGTTTCCCAGACTTGCAGATAAAACAGCAGCTTTATATGTTGTGAATTCAACATTTCGTTTACATCATATCCAGTCTCACAGTAAGATGTCCCGATGGATACCCAGATACGCAATCGAATTGTCTTTTTGATTTGGGATCCGATGTGTTCAGGTCAAAAATGCCATTCAGAATCTTTCCAGGACTCGCTGGTATCACTCAGCAAGATTGGCGCTGACTTGTGAGAGGCTACAAGTGACAACGCTCTAAGTGGGATTGTTATTATTTTGTGTTATGAATATTGTTTTAATAGGGTTTATTATTATAGGGATGGGAATTTCGAATAGTTTCCTATTTGAATACACACGGTGCAACCGTTTTGTGTATGCGATTACCCGAACTCTGGTCCCTTACGCTACCAAGAGAAAAAGGCAAATGCGTGTGCACCAGCAGACAGCATAACAGTGTAAGCCGGTAAAGTTTAGCCGGGTTCACAAAGTGTTCAAACAATGAACACGAGATAAAGACGAGATTTCTTCCCTCTGTACCCTATTTCCTTAGGCACAAGTTTTTTTCTTTTGTTTACTGAATTAAATTACACAGAACTCAATGAGCAGCAACGTCACAGTGCGTATCTTCCAATTTAGCAACAGTAGCATAATATTAAGCAAACCACCAAATATTAATTTTTGCTGTACTGTATTCAGAATAAAATAACACCTATCATATAGCAACCTAAATATTCTACATCTTTAAGTCTAACAACTAATATTTATGACATAATCTTAGTGTAAATATTGTAACCTGGCCAAAATAGAAAATACATTCCAACACTGCAATAGTTTAACATTACTAATTGCAACTAGCCATCAAGTACTGACATCAGATGAATCGAAGTCAAGTTACTTTGTTTATTCAATAACCTGTAAATAATTCAAAACAAGGAACACTTGCTATATACATGTTAAATGGCTGAAGTAACATATAGCGAAAAGCTTCGTTTAGCCATTTTCTTTTGAAACGTGGGCTCTCTTTGGTTACCATACACAGTTAGAAACATACTGGAAATAAAAGCCATCATGAAAAAATATATACATATATTGGGCCAGTAAAAACAATAGCTCAGTGGCTCGAGGGGCCAGTAGTTAAAAATCTAAACGTAGAGCCCTGCCGTAGCCATTAATTAAATAACTCATTCTAAAATAAGCAAACATTTTATTTAAATAATAAACAATACCTTTTAAATCAAACAATAAACCACAACACACATAAACAGCAGGGCTTTGTCCCACCCCCTTTTCATGTGCAGGGCTCCCAGGCCTGTCACAAGAATGCAATATAAAAAGAGAAACAAAACAGTGAGTAAATACTGTTGTTTTTTTTTTCATTGTACAACACCCCTTTTTCCACATTTTATTTTATTTGTGTGTGTGTTTATTCAAGTGAAAAAGTTACGTTATTACTTGATGAAAATGTGTCTATGGCCATTTTATAGCGGACGCGATAGAAGCGATTATTAAAAAAAACATATGTTGTTTAGTTTTTTCATTTTTTTTTTTAACTGCAAGTACATTATGGCATGCTTTGTTTTGTAATTCCCGACGGTAAAGCAAGGCCTTTTTTACTTCTGGGATATTTTTCAACTTATTACAGTGTTACATATGCTTTGATAATGTTTTGCAAATTAATGAATATGTGAATAGTTGTCTGAATCTTCAACGGAAAACATGAAAATACCATTAAGACACATTTTCATAAAGTAATAGCATTACTGGGGTTTACTTATGCCTTTTAGCTGTACATGCAAGTGAAAACTGTCAAATTTAATTTAGGCTTCAAATAATTCAGGCTAATAAGCAAAAAACATTTTGGTTTGTGTTTCTTATATTCCTCATAACAAAAAAAAAGATCACCACAAAAAACAAAACACTGACCACTATAGCTTGCAAGCTGGGCCTATATTGGAAAGCATGAAGCATTTTCGAGTGATGTGCCTGCACTTGTAACCCCCGCTTGCTAAATCTGAAGCAACAACTTTTTTTTTTCTTTTTACATACATATTAATGCCATACATCAAACAGAGCTTTTGTTTCACTTGCCATTTTAGAAACTGCTGCGCAAATTGTAGCAAGGTGGTAAATTAGTGCAAGGCTAAACACCTTATAGGTAGTTCTAGTAGTGCTAAGTAATTTATGGCAGACACAGACATGGATTTTTGCCTTCGAATTCATGTGGAGCAATGTTTGTTCAAATATTAGGATATATTTCCCAACACTAAAGAAAATAATATTATTCCATACTGCTGCTTTTAAGTCGCACTACTAAAGCCTTATCTTGTTGCTCAAACAATGAGCACTGACACAAAGCAATATGGGTAGAGATTAGTGACACATACCAAAATTTAAATCTGATCAGAATGAAAGTTCGGACAATCAACATAAGGTGATTACACCGACGTTCATGCTGGTCAGTAACAGCTAACAAACTCAGAAGCAGTATGAGAAACTAGAATGCAAGCAGGACAAACTGAGCTTATTAAGACAGGACTGTAGATAATAAACAGTGTAGGTGACTCACTGTGAAATGACTGGCCTTTTATTGTACGACATGAAACCCATGAATCAGTCTAGGCTAGGAAACTGTTAAAACTCTAATCCTTTTATAATGTAGTTCATGTGAATACTTGCATGCAATAGTGGGTTACAGTAACAACCTGAACAACAGGACTATATAGTATTGAATTGTACTCCAACTTGAACCTTTCACTATTCTGCGAACAATGCTAGCCCCTTTAACTGGGTTATATTTACATCCTCCAGTCAGAGCAGTCTGCGTCACAGTTTACAGTTCAGCATCAATACAAAAACAAACATGTAGCCCATGACCCATGAAGAGGAAACTTCAATTTGCAGTATATCTCACAATCCCATTCAGCTGGATTTGGCACAAGGATGTTGCCTTACTATTTCCTGGCAGCACTTTCATAAACATGTCATTTAAATGTCAGGAAACTGGCTTTCTGTAAATAGCTGCCAGCCTATTCTGTAACCTCAAGCTATAAACCTTTCCCCCTCCTTTGATCAGTTAACCTGGCCTATGAAGATACAGGATCCTGAAGGGCCACAACTTTAATAGTCAAAGTGTTCTTAATTAACTATTTGGACTTCAGCTAGGGAGGTTCTACTACATACATTGAAAACTGCCTCTATAGCAATGGCTCAACTGAATTATTGTACATGTACTTTATATGCGTTTTACCGAACCAACACTGTATTTTAATAGTATTTTCTAGTACCTGTCTGCCAGCAATGCAACAGGCTTGCTCACTGTTCTACAGCGGTAAATAAAGATTTATAAATTCATTGCTTCTCCAACTTTTAAGCTGCACTGTGGAACATATGGCAAAATTACCTGACATACATAAAATCATGTTTTGATGTCTAGAATTTCTGCATAATGGAGAAATAACCTCAGGTCTAAGTATAAATGTTTCCAGCAGCAATAGTCAAAATACTGGCCTATAGTAACACCACAGAAAAGTGTCAGCAGTTTTCCCATTGTTATACTATGCATTTACCATATTTTACCATGTTTTTTTAATATGCTTTTCTGAACTTTACAATGCTTACATGTTATACCATGCTCTCACTATACTTTATTACACATTGCTAAGTTTTACTATGGCAAACTGTTATAAGGGTACTGAACTATAACTATAGCTTCCACCTTTCGTAAGCTGATGCCCAAATGAGCGTGTCCCTACATTAAAACTACATTGAGAAATGTAAACACACTATGCCAATAAGGTCTTGACAGTCATGAATTTCCAAGAGACACACACAGCACTTTAGCTCCTGTTGTAATGTTAGTCTGGAGGCCACAGACAAATACACACATTCCTGCTGCTGATAAGCAGCATCTATTTGGCGTCTGGAAGTCATATCATTTCAGTAACATACCATTGACATTACAAAGTATGCCAGAAGTAAGGCTGTTGCTCCACACCTCCACCAACTGTGCAGTATTTGCCTTTACCTTTTCTCTAACACAAATGTTAAGAGAAACTGCATGTTCCAACAGATCCCTCCGAATAATTGTTTGAATGAATCCAGTACAAGGGTTTTTTGTTGTGTTAATGATCTAAACAGTGGTGGATCTTTACACCACTGCTCTAACACAGTATTTCTATTGTATTTAGTAATGCCCTAAATCACCCATGGGCGAAACGCATGTGGGATAAAATGTTAAAAGTGTGTCTGTATTACAATCTCTTTTATTAATGAATCAGACCTTGTTATCTGATATCTGCTATAAAGATCACAGCCTTTTGGCTCACAAAATGCATTATTAGGCCTTACAGCCAATTTCACAGAAAATTCCCTAAAAGTGAAGACCTTTAGTGAATAAAACAAAGCATCCAAAGGGTATAATGTAAAAGGAACTACAGTATATCTGAAAGAAAGGTTCATGAAGTGTATAAATGAGTAGTGGCTGTAAAGTACAACAAGTTAAATTAAGTATGTTTTGTTACCAGTTTCTAAAATATGTCAGGGGTATAAAACAAATGTCGTCACAACACACTTCATTTTTATTGGATGACACCAATAATCAAAGAGGACTGAGAAAAAAGTCACATGACAGCCACAAAAAAAAAAAATCCACATAGACTAGGCATTGCATGCGTAGAATGTGTTGCATGCCTATATAATTATACTTTTTAGTCGGCAGAGATTTTGCACTTTTCATTTTAAATGATAATCACAAATCAAACTGAAGTGTATCCTCATCGTGTAATCAAAAGCAGGACTCACCAGCTTTAAATCAAATGCAATTCAACACCAACGACTGACTTCACAGACCTTGATTAGCACCAATCTTGAACTACCAAGATAACATTAACTAGCCCAATCGGCTAATTGGAAGTTTTAAAACCAACCATGTGCCTGTTCTTCTCCATGCCCAGACATACTTTGTAACTCCCTCTTAATAATAGTCAACTGTACAGCATAAATCTAACTTGGCTGCAACTTCTTTAAATCCTAAAATGAACGCTTCCAGCAAACTACCTACTCTGACTTACATACCTGCATGTTTTAAGAGATGTCTAGTAACAGAAATACTATGTACAGTATTTATTTAATATCACTGTTCATTGGGAGAAAAGCACTTGTAATCATATAACAGTCTATGAAAACGTGTCCTAATGAACTATTGTAATCAGTGATGCAATGTTTGTTTTGAGTTTTTTTTCAAGCTAGTACTGTAGTGGTTGATATTATAATCATTTATGGAGGTAACTGAAATGGTTTTAGGAAGAATCCCAAAATGTTAGCTCTTACCACTTATTGTTTTTAAAGTTAAGGGCTGAAAAGGAGTTTGAGAGGTTAGATGTTTCAGAGTATTCAAGCTATCTTCTTGACACACACACAGAACTGCTTTTTTAGTTTAATACAGTGTCAACATATTGGTAATGTGATAGACCAAATGTAGAAAGAAAGTGTGATACCAATACAAATTTCATATTGAACTTGTGAACTGAATCACTGTAGTTATTACCTTATCTGTGCTTTCTCCAGGTTATCTAGCAACAACAAAGACTATGCATTCTCGGATTTTGTACACTAACGTGTTAGAAATAATCAATTTAGTAAGTTTAAGTGCCTTTAACTGCAAATATTTGATAGAATAGCAAACTGTGGTCTCTATAAATTATATTCAGCTACACTATGTACAGTATCTACAGTTTGAATGCAGACGTTACTAAACGTTTCTAGTTTTTAATACGCAGCAGGCCTGTATGTTAATTTTTACACATTTGCTTTCTGTCCTTATATGTATTTAATCGCCATTTCAATAAACAGCGAATTGTTGCGCTTTTCGTTTATACGTGGTAATTCTTGTTTACATTCAAAACCAGTTTTAATAATTTCACAACATTAAAATATCAGTACATGGTTGTATTTATTGAGGCGCAAAGCAAACGTTTAAGGGATTGATACCGTTTTCACAAATACGCAAGTGCCTGCTCGTGCAGGGACCACAACTATTTTATCTTTTAAAATATGCATTTAAAGCTTAGAAAGATACTGCAAATACAATACCAAAATTAACAGCATAATTACACTATATTTACCATCTATGTAGAACAACCAAAGTGTAAATGATATTTTAAAACATAAACAGTGTAACACTGAAGCTATGTGACAGGTCTGTCTTGTCAAAGTTGACGACCCAAGCCAAACTTTCGGCACAAACTCAAATTCAAACAACAATATGTGTTACCTAATTCGGCACATGTAAAGGAAACAAATCTTCCTGTTTCAGTAACATAGCAATTGTTTTGATTTACGTTAGTAATCCAGTATTAAATCTCCACCAATAACCTGAACTAGTTTTATATTCCGCAAATAAAAAGTCATGCTTGGGTTATACAGGGCTGTTTTTGTTTTGATTGTGCTTCCAGAGAAAGACTTGAGCAACACAAATTCTGACTACAGACAGACAGTAACTGTACCACAGACAGCGCGTGTACTGTAAAAAACTAGCCAAGCACAGGACACACGCGTACTTTAAAGTAGCCTAAACGTTTAAAAACAAGTATCAATAGAGAGCACAAAGAAACAAAAAAAGAAACACCTACCAGTACAGGTTACATGTCGTTTTCCTTCGGTTACGTATAGTTCATAGATCCAAAGACCTAAAATTGTAATGGTTTCCACAATGCAAAGAAAGTTCCCTTACTGTGCGTAACCCTCTACATCGAGTCTTCGTTTTTTTCAAATATCGAAGCGTTTTACTCTGTTAGAAAGAAGTTCAAATTGAAAGGTTTGTCTAGAGCACACAATGACTACTTTTGTGTGGGGTGGAAATAACTTTCCAACTTTTTTGTATCAAAAAAAGTACGCGCGCGCATACTTTGAAAAACTTGCCTAGGAATCCGTAACTAGTTTTTTGATCTCCTTTACTGTGTTTCTGGTAATTAGAATATGTTAATCTTGGTAATAAAACGCCCAAGAGACACAAGGAGCGTTTAGGTTTAAAGAGAAAATGTGCGATCTCTCCCTTGTGACATCAGAACTGTGGAATTCTAGGAATGTGGAGCTAATAGACGTCGGATCTTCCATAATGGTTTACGATGGAGAAAAACACACCCAGGAAAGCAAATCCAACAGACCAGGGAACTACTAAACCAGCTCCTTTGATCAAAAGGAGCTTATATCGTTCCTTTTCAAATTATTACAGTTTCAAAAACATTATTATTATTATTATTATTATTATTATTATTATTATTATTATTATTATTATTATTATTATTATTATTATTATTATTATTATTATTATTATTACTCCATAGGTAATTAATGTTTAAGCCAAAATCTAAACAAATTAAGTACGCACAACTTCAGATATTAATCTTTTTAGCATTTGTCATTACCCCTAAATGGATTACAATGGCATTTATATTTTAATATTTGTTATGAGTCATGTAGCCACTCTTATCAGCAAGATGATGCTGTATCAAACCTGAATATCATGACAAATATTATCAGGGGGGGATATCACAGATCCTAAGGCCTATAATGATGCTCTTGACTGACATTGCTATACAAGGTGTCAGCATTGTACCCTGCCTACTTGATTACAGGTTTTTGAAGATGATATGTCCATAATAGCTCCTTTGATGTTCCAGTATCTTATAGGCTAGGTGCACAGACTTGCCTAATGATGTAACAGTGGCAAGTAGGCAAGGTTGCTCATACAGATGATAATTATTGTTTTACTTTGATAGGACTGTGTGTGTGTGTGTGGTGTGTTTTGGGGGGGGGGGGGGGGGGGGGGGGGGGGGGGGGGGGGGGGGGGTTGGGGGGGCATTGGGGGGGGGGGGGGGGGGGGGGGGGTGGGGGGGGGGTGGGGGGGGGGGGGGGGGGGGGGGGGGGGGGGGGGGGGGGGGGGGGGGGGGGGGGGGGGGGGGGGGGGGGGGGGGGGGGGGGGGGGGGGGGGGGGGGGGGGGGGGGGGGGGGGGGGGGGGGGGGGGGGGGGGGGGGGGGGGGGGGGGGGCGGGGGGGGGTGGGGGGGGGGGGGGGGGGGGGGGGAGCATTGGTAGCAAACCTATGCATAATTACAATTCTCAAAAATAGAAAAAAACAGAAGATTAAAGAGCTTCAAATACATATTTACTGTCCCTTCACCTTTTATGGTGTATGCAATCATTATGAGTGATTCTTATTGCAATTACTCAGGAATTGTTTTTTGTTGTTGTTAATTTTGTTTTTGATAAGTAGCTGTGACTGAGTTCAGGAACTTCTCCTCGGTTCTAGCTGTCTTCTACACACTTACGTAATGTAGGCTAGATCAGCCGCCAAAGTGTATTTCTAGAAGTAAGCACCAGCGCCACGTTGTGCTAGCAGTATATTGCTAGAAAAAAAACAAAGGAACTTGATCCAAGATGCCAGATCTAGCCTATATTACATATATTTATGGCAAATTAAATGATAACAAATAAGCAAAGAACAAAAGGTTATTCAACACAAGAACGAGCAAATGAGAGGCTGAATTGATTATAAAGCTCTGGTTAGTTATGAAACAGCAGAATAGCTCCATCTGCTGGTAACATAAGTAATGAGTTTAACATAAAGAAAGGATAGGCTTTTCACAAAGCTATGAATACAAAACATCTATCTATAGACACAGTTGAGAAACGTTTCATGAATACCAAATCTTATTTAATTCACACAAACTTTCAGTTTGAGATTTGATACAAATCATGTAAAGGAAGTCAACTAGTCACAGTAATACATCGGTTAAATTATTCTCAAACAGTCCTTGTTGTAAACCCTTGTGGGCCTCTGGCTCATTGTAGTAACATTGTCTTTGTACAAAATACATTGTTGCTTGAATTATCATACCAGGTCTATATGTAGATGGATGTCAAAGTTCTTCACAGACAGAATATTTCCTTGATTGGCCGTGCAAGCTGTGAAAAAGCAGATACACCCATATCCATGTGTAACAGGCGGGGTGATTGGACCCAGCAGTGACTCATGAGTGTTAATGATATAAATTATCAGGTGTAAAAACCTGTGCATCACAGTCAGTGACACAGACGCTAGCCTTGCTGTGGTTTTGTAATTCTTTCCCAACCTGTTAGGGATGCTGGTGCCACAAATTGTTTAGGTATTTTGTAGGGGTGAGTGAAGGAGTGCTGTGGCAGCTGTCTGTTTATCCTGGACTCCCTGGGGTAACCTAACTATCTTTCCATTGATTTTATGGATACGTTTTAACGTGTGATGGCTTTATTTTTAATCTAAACATCATTCAGCCACTGTCTCCTTATCTGTTTTGCTTTTTTGTTTTATATTTGGTTTTAGTATTATAACCCTTTTTGTTTATAGTTAATTTTTAACTAACAGGATTGTCTTTCACAGCATGTGTTTAGAAGTCTTTATTTATTGTTGGAGTCCTTTAGTTTTCTATCCCTTATTAAATGTGTAGTGAATGTGATATGTATGAGTTGGAATCTAATTTGGATAATTGCATGGCTACTTTAACATTTGGATAAGTGTGCATTTATTGGGTAAGCCTTGTTTATGCAGCTCTGCGAGTGCATACTAACCTATTTCTTTATAAGACGGGTTGCTGCTGCTGGGGGAGGAGCCATCTGCCTGTTATGTTCCCTGGGGCTCATTTTGGACTTGGTCAAGAGCATGAGGTTGTTTTCTTTAGATTTTTGGCATACTTTTGGTCTGCACATTAAATCAATTTGCGCATGATTGTAGTTTTTATGTTTCTATTTTGTTGTTAGAGTGCTTATAATTTATCACATGGTGGCGCTATTGGTCTGGACTGACCTGGTGAACAGGGAGGGCAGGTTTAAGGGTCTTGGTGCTAAAGTCCTGTTTTTGTGTCTGCTTGTTTTTTCTATAGGTAAATATTCTTGAGGATTCCAGTCTTGTAAAATCCTGCAGCCAGCATTTATTTGTTTATTAATAAAGAAGCCTGCTTGGAAAAGACTGATTTTTAATTGTACTTTTGTCTTTGATTTTTAAAGGTTTGGGTGGGGGATGGGGTGTTCTATAGGTCCCTTTTTTGGCTGGCAGTCAACTAGTTAGCATTCTGCCCTTTATGGGTGTACACTCTGCACGCTACACATGTTGGCATATTTTAATTAAGGTAAGGCACAATGTAGGAAGAAGACTGACTTCTAAAAGGTACATAAATATTTATCTAGTTCTTCCCTAATGGCAGTAGTTGGTGATAATGACCTGTTAAAGTAGGTGGGTTTGTCAGTTAACTTGAGGTGGTGGTCGTCACTTGGAACTTCCTGTGGTAACAAAGTGTTACCACTTTTTTTAACACTTTCATTCAGAAATTCTAAGGGTCAAATTCATTTCACATTTATATGGGGGGAATGCATTGTAAGAGAATCAATGCAACAAAGGCGTGGCACCATTTGTATTTTGATTAGATTACTGTATTATTGACAATGAAAATATTAATGTTTCTCTGCATATTCGTAGTGACGGGTGTGGGAATGAAGTATGCTGATGCAGATATTGCAGGTTCTAGAATTTAATGGTTTATTACAGGCAGGGATTCTATACTCTGCAAGTAAAGCGCGCTGCTTTTAAGTACAATAACAGCTGAGCAACGTAGTGTTAGAGTACAGAAACAAAAGTAAAGCACACTGTATGCTGTGTGCTGTGGCCAACTAAGTGCAGCCAAATTGAACAGAGTATCCCCTAGCACCTGAGTCCCTATCTCCTCTTTGTCAATGTCCTCCCTCCCTTATACACCCTCATCCAATCCACAACCCCAGCACATCACCCACCAATTCCAAGCTGCATGATCTGCCCCACCTCCAATTTCTTGTTCTGCTAAGTGTTAATTTTTTTTTTTCTTCCTTGCAATTTGAGGCCCCTCCATTCTGCAAGCTGAGCTCATGACTGGTGGAAATTCTCTTGCTTCTTGAGTCCACCTGCACTGGACCAAAGAATATTCCAGAACTCTGAACACACAGTAAAGCAGACCAGCCATTTCAAGACCACTTTTCCCTCTACCTATAAAACTCCACCACCCTCCCTCAAATCCGACATTGTCCCCTTTCGGCCTTTGTGGGTGGACCTGAGGACTGATCGATCCATTCACCAGTGACCTTGGGAAAGGACGTTTATTGCGATAGGGTACCCAAACTTCTTAGTCCTTTCTGTCATGCATTATGAATTGCAAAATAATACAAAGTAGAAACAAACACGCAGCCTATTAACATATACACATTTTCACTATAAATTCTCAGAATTGTAAACCACTTGAAAATGACCTTGATAATGCCACTTTTTGTCGAGAGAGAGAGAGAGAGAGTTGCACAAAGCACAGAAACACTTTTTGCAAGATATCGTTTTTTTTCAAGGTGTAGCCTAGGTCCTATTGGAATTGTGAGGTATGTTGGGACCTAGGCTACACAGACCAACCAAGCGCACTCATCCCATTCCTGCACATATACAAGTCCTGTCAACTCTTGACTTTTTGGCAGAGACATAAGTGGCATTTCACAAGCCTCTTTTAGTGCACTAATGCCAGTGGTTTTGGACTCCATCATTGCCCTTTGTCCTCAGTACATTCAGTTTCCTTATACTGATGGACAGCAGATTGAAATAAAAAGGGATTTTCTTTTAATTTCTGGGTTCCCCAATACTGTTTGTGCTATAGACTGCACCCAAATAACAATTAAAGCATCGACATTGAATGAACTTAATTTTGTGAACAGGAGATAGTACCACTCAATTAATGTACAGGTTATATGTGATGCCCGTCTACTGAATGCTGTGGATAAATGTCAGCTGGAACCCTCGATTCATTTATTCTTCAAAACAGCAGTGTGGGCATTCGCAGAGCCCATGACAGATGGTACCTTTACCATATAAGGCTATACAGGGGCATATTAAATGCAAATTTCCACGTACAAACAATTTTAATGCAATTTACTAACACTTATTACTTGGAAACATGCATACGAGTGTCTTACACAAGATTGATAAATCATAATTTAATTGTGCGTGCGACCATTCTAAACTCTGTGCATGCAATACATTTAAGTAATGTTTTTATGCACGATTGATAAGTGTAGCCCCAGGGCTCCAGGAGTCCTGGCATTGTCAAGGTGACTCCAGCCTCCTCAAACGACATTTTCAAATGACCTCGGCTGGGCAATGCCTTCACGAGCACCGTCTTGGAGTGGAAGGGTTTCATGCAGTAATTCTCTCCATGGAGCGGATGCTCTCCTCCTCGATGCAAACACAGCACCCGTCTGAGTAGCATGGCAGTACAGTCGCCTCAAGCTGTGGAGCAGACGCTTCCCCGGGCATGCCCCCCAGCCCTCAGGACCTTCCAATCAACTCAGCACTGAGCGAGCCTACCTGCTCAATTTGCGTCTCCTGTTGCGCGTCCAAGCTGCTTCCATAAAGGCACACATGCACTCAAGAACCAGTGACAGGGTATCCCTGTCACATACCTGTATATACATTTGTATCTCTGCAAATATATTAAAAGTACAGTACACGGTAGAACAAAGGTGTGCAACCAAACTTTTATCATGGGCCACATAGTCAGAAAACTAGTTTAACCTAATGTTTATAGAGGGCCGCACATTATTAAAGAATAATCCGAGTTTAACCCCTAGCTACAATATCCATAGGCATATATGTAGGCAATTTCCCTTAGAATTACTGTTAATTTAAATTTGTGCTGCATGATTCACATCACAAACACTCCTTAGCAAACAAGCCTCCTGTGTTGGGAATGTGTTCTTTCAAAGAAGTGAGTTTGTGCATTTGAGAAAGGAGAGGAAGACTCATGAAATTAGTTGGAGACTTAAGTTGATGAGAAGTAATTACCCTCCACAGCACGCATTAAAATGGTGTGCTGATTTTTATATGAAAAATGAGAAAAAGCAAGTCAACTAAATTTAAAAACTATATCCATAAGTGAAATGGGATCAATATACTGGGCTAGGGTTGCCACCTGTCCAGGTTTGACCTGGACAGTCTGGGAATTGGCATATGTGTCCAGGTGGCAGGAATTAACAAACCCAGACACTCTAATGTCCGGTTTTAAGTGAAACACATAAGTATCACCAACCTTATTTTAATATTTTCTTTGACATACATTAATTGCTTGAACTTAAAGGATTTCCTTTATCCTATAAGAAATGTACTATTTACTGATCTGTACATCCTGCTTCAACGGACATAACCACATGATGTAAACAATCCAATAGAGTACTGAGTTGATGTGTGATTCAGGACTCACAGGATTTTAGGTCTGTAGATCCTGAACTTGAAAATCCAAGTGAATATGGCAGTGTAACCATTTGTAACAAATTTGACTCATTTTGTCTCTTTTTTACCAACACACAACCGATAGTGCCATTGTTTTGTATTTATTTATTTTTTTAACATGTATTAATAACAATTTTTTGAGGGAAAAACAAAACAGGTTGACAGCATCCTCGCTTCAGAAATTGCATTGACTTACCACGGCGTTGCTCATCACCATAGCTACTCTAACATATGATGATATAACTACTATTTTTCTGGCTTGCAAGTTTGATTGTTAGAAATATGAACAGCACAATACTGCATAATTATTGATTTATACCAAGATCTGATGGTATTATGTTAAACTGTGTTACAAAATGCTGCAGTTTTGATATGCCTAGTCTGACTGAGAAATATGTCCGTGTTTGGTCTGTGGAAAAGGTGGCAACCCTACACTGGGTCGCAGTCAGACAATAAATGGGCCGTGGGTTGCGTGTCCCTGTTGTATAAATACCTTTTTGGAATCAATCTACTTTTATTATCTAATGGTGTTCATCTTTTACAAGTTGGATCAATTAGACAAATGTTTAGGCTAGTGCATTTTTTCAGTGTACTCTCACTTAGAATTCTGAAAGAGTTTGAAGTTATGGATGATTTCTATACCTTTCAGGGAACTATTTCTATCGGAGCCTGGGTTAAAATTTTCTTGTGATGTTGGACGGTCCCCAAAACTACTATTTTACAAGTTATTCGGAAATGATTAATTCAGCTATTATTAAAAACAAAACAAAAAATACATATATTCACCACTATTCTACTGTATATGATTAAAACTATTTGAAATGCTGGCTATAGTAACAGATTACTAAGTTAAAACATTATGGCATCTATAGAAAAGTGTTACCATACTCAAATGTACAAGATTATTGTAAATTCATATGCAATAATAATCTCTCTTTTCTGAATATATGCCCTACATAAATGTAAATCTAATGTTATCTATTCCCCACATACTGTATTTCCTGACGCAACCTAGTCTTTCTCTATTTTTGTGTGCAAATAATATTTGTCAATCATGTAACAAATACTTCCAGAATACACTGACGTAGTGTACGTATGTTTGTACACAGCTTCTAACGCACAAGAAAGGGGGGCGAACATGCCTGGTACGATTAATTACAAAAGACAGGCCATATATTAATCCAGGGTTTTGAAAGCTGTTCAGTGACAAACACCTAAATAAAGCGATATTAGTTTGTTGTTTTGTAACAAAACACGACATTTCAGCGGCACGTCTATTCTGTTCTTAATGTTTTTGGTGCACACTGACTGCACTGTGAATTAGTAGCAGACCGGCAGTTTTGTAACATTCGCTTTACAAGAGGCCAACGAGAGACTTACTTCCTTTAAAACAGCCAAACAAATCGCTTTTGGGAGGTACCTTATTTGAATATGGTTCCAACAAGCAATCAGAAATCAGCTCTCAGTTACAGTTGGAGTCAGAATTATTTTTGTCCAATTAGAGCTTCTGGCTCATTTTTACTGGGGTGTAAACTGTCGGTTTAAGGCGGGCAGCGGTGAAATTTGAATTTATTGTCAGCGAGAAGTTAAAATACATGGTACTGAAGGAGTAATTTCCATTGTAAACATCTGTCAATAACTGAAATAACGCATAGGTAAGAACACATGTGTTATTAATTGCCATGATATTAAGATTATTTACTGCAGGGTCAATGGCAGGTATTTGCTTGTAATGTAATTTCAAAAGTTTATGCGCCTCTTTGTTCATACGATTGGGATGCATGCGTTTGTTCGCTTTTGTTAATTTTTTCAAATTCAAAATTAAAGTCTTTGTACCTTTTTCAAAGTTTTTTGGTGGTGTTCTTAAACTGAGTAGTTTGTTTTCACAAACTGCGCAAGCAAACTCACCAGTTAGTGGACTTGTGCTACCGCGCTGGATTGAAGAGAACTCCTGTGTGTATGAATATCCCGCCGTTTTTAGCAGGATATTACAATTGCAGTTCTTTCAGTTGTAAATTAAACTAGCAATTTGGCAACGGATGTATGTTTACTTAGTTATTGTAGTTTAAAAGTTCAATCTTTTTTATTTGACAGTCAATTATGCAGTTTTCCTGTAACTTGGAGGCAAGCTGTACGTACATAATTCATTATAATTATGTAATTATAATTAATTTTAATGTATAATTTATAAATGTAACTGCAAAATTATACACGTACTCCCTCCCAGTCTGGATGTGCATTTTGCATTTCTGTTCGTTTGCCTATGACGTGTACTTACTGTCTCCATTTCATGACTTGATTTTTCAGACTATGCTGATCTTTTCGGAATAAAGATTTCTCATAAGCTTTTTTGAAATGAGCTGGGTTGTAGACGAGTGGAAGGATGGGCTTCCCACCAGAGCCCTCCAAAAAATCCAGGAAATGGAAAGCCAACTAGACAAACTGAAAAAGGAAAGACAACAAAGACAGTTTCAGCTGGAATCCATGGAAGCCGCTTTCCAAAAGCAAAAACAAAAGGTAAGAGATGGATTGGAGGGGTGCTACTATTGATTTAACCTTACTGAGAGATCCTACTTTATGGTTCCAATAAAAATGAAATAAAGTAATCCATTCATGTTAACCAAGTGTTTAACATTCAAAATAATGTTAATAGTTTTTCATTGTCCATGTTGTTTTATCCGTAATATTTTCCATACAATCATATAGACTTAAACACATGTTGCTGCATTTGAAATAGTTAGAATTCTGTAGGACTTGGTGATTTATTTTATGATTGGTTAAAATCATTATAAAGTTAATGTGTTTTGTTCTTAGTTTGAGAAGTTAAACAAAATCTAATACATATTTAACAGACTCTGTTAAATGCATATACACCATTTTTCTAACAGCTGAATTTGTCTAATCTGCTTTTAGGTGGAAAATGAGAAGAATGAGGTGACAGCAATAAAAAGGGAGAACCAGTGTCTAGTGGAATCCTGTAATAATCTTGAAAAGACCAGACAAAAGATCACCCATGACCTGCAAGTGAAGGAGCAGCAGGTCAATAATTTGAAGGGGGAAATCTCTTCCAGCAAGAAACTAGTTGAAAAACTGGAGCATGAACTGAAAAGGTGAATCATTATGTAACTGATTTGTAGTATCAGTACCGTATAACCTGTTTTAAACAATCATTAAGGCTGTGTTAGTGCTTTCTGGCATCACAGAAATGCAGTACGATTTATTTATTTATTTATTTAGAATGTGCCGCAGTGTAAGTATAGTTGCTATCCATGTAATATATGCTGGTATGTTTAATGGCTTAGTTGCTATGGCATCACTGAATTGAAGAAAAAAAAACATCCCAGCTGTTTTCAATCTGGAATTCAGGTAACTCTAAACTACATGGACCTTGCGATAGAAATTCGGTCAGACATCAAAATCCAAGCTGAACTGGTTAAAACTATTTTCTAGTAAAATCTATTTATTTTCTCCAATTAATTTAATGCCTAAAATCTGGGAATAGTTTTGTACTGTGCTATTCTACTACTGTAGGCATTAAACACATTTATTAAACTAGCCAAGTGATCCCCAAGTGCTTTCTTACACATCTGTATGTAAGAATCGAAAACATGCTATTAAAAAACCGGAGCAATACATCAATAGTATCTATTAATACATCATATTTCAAGATGCCTTGCAGAATATTGTAAACATCAGGTTCGCAGACCATAAACATGACTGAAGAGCACTTGCAAACTGCACTGTGAACACAAACTAACTATGTCTTGAAGAAAAAATAGAAAAGGGCAACACAAACTAAATTTAGCTTGCATCCAAAAGAACTCCGACCCTTCTTGAAGTATGAACAGCACGCAAATTGATAAGAACTGGACCGAGTCCATTTAAAATGGACATTTAAGTTGTTTAATTAAAAAGTATACCTTAATGTCCATCATACTGTATGTTCTATCTAAACCTCCTGAAGGCACCATTGTATGCAATGTGATGTACTGTGTAACTGCTGATCAAGAACTTTAATAGTCAATAATATTTGTGGAACGAAAGCGTAACGGTCTACTTGAAATGTGAATCTGTTTTGTTTCTCAGGTGCAAGTTAGATCTTGAAAGAAATCCGGAAACAAGTGCATTGGTAGATTTGCAGCAATGTGGATCTCCACAAAAAAGCTTTGCTGCTCCTCTCACACCATGTCAAAGACTAAATGGTAAACATAATTTATTTTCAGATACATATTCTTTTCATTCTCTGAATAGCGCCAGAATAACTGACATACTGTAAAGTTGTTGTTTTTTTGTTTGTTTAAGATTCAAAACTAGAGGTCTTGCAAGAAAAATATAATAAAGAAGTTGGAGAAAGAAAAAGACTGGAAGCAGAACTAAAGATTCTGCAAGTTAAAGTAAGTGCTTTTCTTTGTGGTAATAAATAAATTTCAAACACCTGAAGCTTGCGATTTCAGTTTTTCATATTGTTTGCTAAAATTAATATAATTATACATTAACAATGTAAAAAAACTTTTCATAATTGCAAATTAATTTCCACATAAACACCCTACTTCTGATTTTTATATCATACAACTTCTGGAAGTTTAGGTTCAGAACTCAAGTCAACATTCCCACAATATGAGAGATGAACTGTTTTGAACTAAGCATAGCAAAAGAGCAAACACCAAATCAAATTAACAATCAATTGAATCTCATTATCAAATAAGTAGCAATTGGGAAAAAATGTTTTAAGTACCATAAACAACTCTGTTTTAATTGGCCTAACGGCACTCATTTTTACTGATTTCAACAGATTGTTTATTCCTTACATGTTTTTTTAGGCTTCCTGACAAATGTTCTAACTCTGCATGAAGCTAAATCAGCAATAAAAAATACAAAAAACAAAATAGTATTTGCAACTTTGCTTGACATGAAAACAGTAAAAAATATTTCCTTAACAGCCCAAACTTCTTGCAGTGTATGGGCTTTGCTTTGAAATGTTATTCTAAAATGCCTGCATTCATTTTTCTGCTACTTTAAGAAACTGTTACTTTGTTTTGTTTCTTAAAGTTTCCAGACTTGCAGTACATACAAATTTTTAAATGATAATTTTTTATTTACAGATAATAAACCAATCATCAGTGAGTCGCAAAGATATTGCAAGGCATCAGGCTGCATCTTCTGTTTTTCCATGGCAACAGGAACAAACACCAAGTCGACAGTCGCACAGCTCTCTGGAAACACCCTTGAAAAGTGGTTCTGGTACCTCAGGTTTTTTATGGGAACAAGAAGAAACCCCCTACAAATGTGATGTGAGATCTGCAAAGAAAGTGCCCGGCAATATCCCTTTCAATGACGGTGCAAACTTTCAACAGGATGATAATCTAAAAGACGTAATAAATCAAGGTATTTGCTATATTTAGATAATTCATTCTTTGGAAATTTGTAGAAAAACAGAAGGACAATTGTTATCTACCCCACACTGACAGATAATTTATTACAATAATACAATATACTTGTACCAAGGAAGTTGGATAACATGTAGATTAGGGGTGCAATAGTTATGATTTTCCAAAATATAACCATCACAGACATTTACATCAGCACTAAGCCTACAGTATTTTTGGGAGCTCGTTGCACACTGCTGCATGTATACGGTTCATATTAACATCCCTTAATTTTTAATATGGTAACATAAATCAAAAGTTATAACAAGACTTACCTGATAGTGCTTAGTAGGGATAACCTTGGTTTCATACTTAGTCTCAGTGTTCATGTGTCTAAAACTGTTTGTTGACCAAAGGAGCTGGTGCTTGTACTAGCAGCAGGGTTTTACAGTTTTAAAAAAAAAAAACATATTGTCCAAGGGACAAAATGCTAGAAAAATCTACTTGTCCTTCTAAATGTCCCAGTCGGACAGAACACACACAAAAAAGTTGACTATAACTTTGGATTTTGGTTTTATTTAACGGTGAACACAATCAATCAATTGGTGATTATCGGGTGCGGATCTAGCCTTGTAGCTTGATGGGTTCGTTAAATTCTTCAACATACACAAAAGGTTCCCTGTGACCCCACATCACCTGAACAGATATAACACACTTTAAGGAAAAGTTCCTTTCAGTGCAGTTTAGAACACATTTGCTAGTATATTTAAGTAACATACCAAGTACTACTATAATTAGTTATTCAAATATAGCAACAACTTCTGCCTGTTTTTTTTCCCCCACTCTTTCTCTGTAGCTGAATCCAACTCCTGATGTACAGGTGTTTGTTGCATCACATATGAAATCTTTGCCAACTATTACTGTGGAATTCTGATCTTTCTTGACTTTTTCAGTTTTGCAACTGCTGAATCCCAGATTTTTAAAAGGACTTGTATATAATCTGTCAAGTTTCTCTGCATCTTGTACTGTTTTTTCTAGCAAAATGCATGCAATATTTACAGTAGGCTCCATCAAATTCTGCATTATATACTTCTTTTTTTTTAAACCGTGTGAAACATTTTACAGCTATTTTTCCTCCTCATAACATCTTGTCCCATGATGGCTAACCAGAACTCTGCTGCAGCAGGGTGATCCTGGTTTCATACCCTGATGGCTTTTGGGAGGGCAACATTCTTGCACTACTCCCTGAAATAAATACATAAATGAATTAATACATAAACACATTGCCATGAGATTGACAGTATTTTATTTTTTAATAAAATACTGTAAAGAATCTCGCATTTCATTTCTGTCAAACAATTTGTCAATCATGTTTTAGTAGTTTCGCAAATCGTTAAATTGTACATATCCAATAAATAATGAGTAATGTTTCTGTAGAAATCTAGTAAAATTAAAAATGTTTTAATCTAGTGTTTAAATCTAAAAAATATATGGTAAATGGCAAACTAGCAGCACAAAATAAAAAAATTAAAAAATGCTAGGAAAGTTTGTCTTGAAATGCTTCTGCACAGTAAACTTATGGTGCAATGCTCAAAATAAGGGAAAACAAATCCTGTACAACAGGTGCACAAAACCACTGTTAAGTTTACTGTCAGGTTCATGTATTCAGAAAGCAGTATCACTTATTTGCTAATTTACAAAAAACATAAATAAGTCACATTTACAAGATGGCCCTTTATCTATTTAGCTTATTAGCCATGCTAATGCCTATGATAATGATAAACATTAGATTTAAATGTGTGCATGTGGACACATTTCATATGCTTGAGTGCAAAATTATTTGAATTGCTGTAAAGGCCTAATTTGATTGAAGATGGCAAAGTTGCCGAGAAGTGCATAGGGCTTTGCAATGCACACAATAATTCCATAAAATACGCATAGCTAAATGCCTACCCTCAGCAACATTAGTTTTGGTGAAGTACTGTGTGGGGCTTGTTTACATTGTAGTGCCCATGGGGCTCAACCTGTAAAACAACCCTGTAGTTGCATTCACCAAAGGCTAGTTTTCCTTTTCAAGCCCTGAACCCGGTAATTCTACAAGGTACAGTACAAGGACATAGCTTGACAACTTTGTGTTGGCGCTTGTAGTTTGGTAACCATGAATCAGAAATTAAAACCCAATATATCAACAGAAAGGCATTAGCTAGACCTTTCCAATGATATAATATGTTTGGTTGTGGGGTGTGTTAGATTTTTTCACATGTAAGCCATGCCACCCAAAAAATATTCCAAAAAAAGTTTAATAATAAATATTTGTAAACAAATGTATTATTTTTTTCTAAACAATGTAGAAAAAAAATAGTGTGTAGGAGCTGTGCAATTTTCCAAGGATTTCAAATCAGAATTGAAATTGCTTGTATAGTTTCTAAAGCATGTGTTTTACAAAAAAGAGCCGAAATGGTGACTGCAGGTCAGCTGTGAAATGAAACTGGAAACAAAATATGCTGTTTGTGGTAAAAAAAAAAAAAAATTCATTTATGTATTTAGGTATTAAATTTAAGTCCTTAAAAGAGGAAGACTCATAGAAATTGAAGTGGAGACATCCAGTTGATGATATCGCCTCTCGCAATTATTTGGATATATCACGGTCCTGGAGTTGGCTCCCCATTTTTACTGTCTAATACATATGCCTTAGCTGCAAGACACAGACACTTAGAATTACTGTTCGTTTTATTTCACAAACAACCATTAAAAACAAAGTGCACAATGCTTTTTATACGAAAAATGACGTCAACTCCCTAGTAACAAGCCTCCTATGTTGTTGTTGGTAATGGATTCTTTCAATGCAGCAGGTTTATGTATTTTTGAGAAAAAAGAGGAAGACTCATGAAAAAGCAGGTTGCGTTTTTAGAGGATTTATACTGGACCCTGACACACCCGATAAAACGAGGGAGTGGTTGTACAGTATTTATTTGTTAGCCTATTCGTTTTTCTATAGGTCTCTTGCTATATCGCGGCCCTTGATACATAGCAGATTTATTTTGGACCCCGACGCCCGCGATGTATCGAGTGGGTGGTGTATTTTCATCAAATCTAATCGCGAAAAGTAGACGTTTCTAATTATTTACGTCTAGTCACACTGTCGGTGAGGTTCCCCACAAAAAGTTAATAAAACATTACAAATATTACTGTCTTACCTTAAGATGTCTTGACAGCAACTGGATTAGAGAAAAACTCCAATGGGGAATATACTTTCTTGTTATTGCCTGAATTATTTCCCTGAGGTAACCATAGAATTGTACAGCTACTGTATACTTTTGTCTGATAAGAGCCAAACATTGTTTCACCATTGCAAAAACAAACAAAATTGTAGCAAACAAAACTGAAACAGAAGAAACTGAACTGAAAAATCACTGTTTTCTCTAAGTAAATTAAAAATAAACACCTTTATAAATAACAAAAACAGTAATTTACATTCAGTACATTTATAATTGGCTAATACTCATAGTAAGTGGGAGAAGTGGCAAGGGCCTTGAGTTACAGGTGAGCTCAGCAAGAGCAGTAAAGAGAGGCAAAGATTTGCATCAGTCAAAACAAAACACTGATATTAACATTGTTTGTCTTGCAGAACGAATATCCGCACACGTGTGTGGAGGGCTCCTGGTTTTCCATTCTTGGGAATGGCAAATTCTGTTTTTTAAAATGACCAATTACGTTTTTACCAATTTTATTAAGAATTAACAACGTAATTTGAATATAAATATTTTTTACATAAATCTATTGAATTAATTGTTTTATGTCCCTGACAGACTAGTTTTTTCAGGAAAAAATCTTTCTCAAAGCAGTCGACTCCTAACAATGTACTGTAGGTCAGTCAACAAATAAGTGTTTTGTAAAAACAGCTTATTTCTGGCATTACAATATACAAACTAGTCAAACGAGGGGCATTATTACAAAAAATATACAATTTTCATAAAATTACAAATTAAATACAAATTCAGGCCACTTATCTCTCCCATCTGTAGTTTCATCTGCAACAAGGCAGGTTGGTTTATACTGTACTTGCTTTAAAACTGCTTGCATGTGTTTCTCCTATAACCTGGGCTGAGAGAGTAGCCTTAATTAGAGCAGGGCTCTTCAACTAATTTTTTTAATTTTAAGGGGGCCAGCTTGGAAAAAAGTTAGGAGTAGGCAGGCCAGAGTATTTTACTCTGCACATTTTTAACCAATAATAAATATTACATAACTTAATGTTCATACATTGAACAAGACAAACATTTTACCATATGAATAGTACTTTAACAATAGAACAGTGTGAACATTTAACGGAGTATCATTACAAACATTTTAAAATATATGTGACACATTAATAGTATAACTTAAGAGATCAGCGCTTCTACCTTTTAAGCTTCTAACTACTGTGCCCTCTGGATACTTATTTCCAAAAGCTCCTTGTTTGGTTTCAAAATGCCTTTTCATATTGAATTCCTTAAATATTGACACACATTCGCTGCACAGTAAACACATTTGCTTTGCTTTCGCTACAGTTGGTAAAATAAATAAGTATTTATTGGTTCACTCATTGCTGAATCTACAAATTTCACAATTTTCTGTTCTTACTCGCTAGAGTAGAGAGAGCCATGTTATAGCAACACTAGTAAAAATAATAATAATAATAATAAAAAAAATACAAGTCACTCTGAGTACATAGTACTATTAAGGCGTTAATGATAAATTAGAAATAAGTTATAAAACTAAAGGTTTCACCTCAACCACCGTGTCGTTGCCTTGTGTTGAACGGGTGACGGAGTAACAGATTTGCCATAACTAAATAAAATAACATAAATTCAATTAAGTTTTTTTAAATCGGGCGGTTGACGTTTTTTTTTTTTTTTTCAGATACTTTTCTGTATATACAACTTATTCCATAGAACAGAATTCACAAAACAGCCAGTTGCTTTTTTAAAAAACTCGACTTACACAGAACACAAGCAGCGCCACAGCAGAGACACTTCCATCAGCGTAACTCCAACAAAACCACCTGTTTTTTCGTTTCCAATGATCCAAACAAACATACAAAAATGTTTTGTACAAGCGTCATCGCTGGGCTTCTGGGTAGTGGAGTTTTTAGAACAATGCATTATTTTATTTTTTTTATAGGAGAATAACAGCGGTAAAAGACTGTTTGGGCAGCATAATCTTTTTTTTAAGATGCATTTGCAAAGCAGAATTCCATTCCCAAAATGCCTAATTCCGCGATTTCGTACATGATTTCGTGATCGTGAAAAATCGATAGCCCTACCTGTGTATTTCTTCTCTCCTGTTCTCTCTGTTCAGTTTCTTTTAAGCTTGCATGTTCACTGCAAGGACATTTTGTCACTTGATGACTTGGTTGCATGCGTATTTCAGTCACCTCGAGTGAAAGACGGATGTGCAATTGAAAATTAATTTCATAATTTTAAATTAAGTGCTCATTCATTTCATGGAGACAATGGCATTGAACAAAACATCCACGAGTAATAAACAAGTGACAGGCTTAAGCCAGAATAAAATGAGTAGTTTGCTTCCACTAAAAACAGTAGCAAACCTCTGTCTCATCTGTAACAAATTGCTTGCCCACTGTAGTCTGTACAAGGGAAGCAAATGTCATTATGAAACAAATAACACATTTTCATCAATGTCCCAGATCAGACTTGAGAAGAAACAAGCTAGCCTCTTTAAAAGCACAACTCAGCAGTTCGCAGATGCTCCTTTTGGTGGTCAGTAAAGAAGCTTATATAATGACAGGTTTTGTAGGGCACATTGAATATTGCTTGTGCTAAACGTCCTAATTCAGATGAAATGAATCTTTTTATAAAATTGGAGTGTTGGCGCTAGACTGGAGAATGCATGTTTAAATATTATATTGCAGGTCTAACATTATGATATATATTTTTTTTATTTTATTTTTTATTTTTTTAGCAATGCACACAGCAAGGCAAGGTCAACATGAAGAAATTAACTTTTGGAGCATCAAGGCCCCTGCAATACAAGACCTTTTTATTGTGTACAGTTGTAATGTGGGATATGGCATGCTGTAGCTCCCATGCTGGGTAATAGTGAAGTTCTGATCTGACAGCATGTACTGTAACACAGAGAGCTCTTGTGATTTAGATGTTAACGTTTATTTTTCAGTAAAAACAAGTTTAAATTGCAGTGTGTTCGTTCAGCTATTTATCGATATTAAATACACCAGAGCAGGGACTTGTCATTTTCATGAGCACACACTGAGAGGTAAATTTAGTAAAGGGCAGTTTATTTTAATGCAGTCAAGTAAGCTGCAGTAGATTTATATTTTAATATATATTATATATATATATATATATATATATATATATATATATATATATATATTCTCAGCAGTACACTTCCTAATTACAGTCCCAAGTACTGTATTTTTATGTGTTCTGTTTTCACCTTTCTGGTCAGTTTGAGAATTAGAATTATTTTTCCCTGCAACAGCTGACCCTGCTTTAATATAAAACTCACACTACATTAATGTTTTTTATTTAAATTACTGTGCTTGTTCTTTTGGCTGAAGAGATATATCAGCCCATCCTCTAACTAGGGATCTAATCTGCTGCAAGTTAAACTACCATTGATAAACAATGTTGTGGCTGCTATAGAAAATGCAAGAGACGAAAAAAAATCTGTTCACAAAAAACTTCACTTTTTTCTTTACTTATTGAGCATTTTGCTGCATTACAGCCCTTCATTAGTTATTTTTTATACAACGGTACTCACACAGGTCTTGTCACCATCACAACTGTTACATGAAACGGGTTACCATATTCTGCTGGTGTTTAATATACAGCACCTCTACACCAACCATTTGTATATCGGCTGACAATGTTTCATCATGCCTTTCTTCTTAGACATGCAGCCTCTATACATGAACCCCCAATATCTCTGACAAGCACCTCTGTACATATTTTTACGATATCCCAACTGAAGGACTATGCTTTCTTCTGTATAGCTATTATGTAGTATAGATTGCCTTACGGTACAATAATACCCGAAAATAATATGAATATTTTTTAATAAAGTAAAAGGCGCAAAGCTCATAGGGCCATGAAGTTTGGCCACCCCTGCTATATGTATTAACTTTATTAAATTCCAGATTTTCTGAAGGACTCAGTGGTTCCCAAACTCGGACGAGGCTGTAAAGTTTTTTCAGAGGGGCCACATAAATATTCTTTGCCAAATGACCATGACATCTGAGTTCTACATGCAAGCTGCTGTACGGTTGAGGTTATTGCAACACTTAGTGTTACAATAAATTTACAACTGGTGACTTTTCAAAAATTCATATAATGTGTTTTGTCTTTAGATCTGAAAACAAAAGTATCTGAATTGGAGCTTTGCCTTCAGGCTCAAGAAAAGGACATGAAAAACCATATGAATAAACTTTCTGAAATACAACGACTGTATGAGAAAGCAAAGTTGGAACTTGAAGAGAAAGATAAGAACCTGAGTAAATGCAGAGATGAACTGACCAAGGTCACTGGGCAGTTTGACCAAACTACTACTAAGGTAAAGGATTTATTTTGTTCTTTTCTCAAATACAAAATAGGCTGGAAACCGTGGTAACACTAGTATAATGTTTGCCTTTACCTGTCTGTAAACAACCCACATTCATGCCTTAAATGTGACATAATGATTTTGATGTGTCTTTCTAGTGTACACTGGTTGAACAGAAGCTGAAACAGTTAACCGAGGAGCTTAGCTGTCAAAGACATAATGCAGAAAATTCACGGCTTGCATTGGAACAGAAATGGAAGGACCAGGAAAATGGTTACCAGAAGGTTTGTACAAAATGTAATGGAAACCTTTTACAAAATGAAACTGATATAAGAGTTATCTGATCATCACTATTAAAGAAGCTAGATTAACAAATACCAGAAAATAGAGGTGGGCTGGTTAAAGGTACATTACGGAATTGACGCTGTCCTAATTAGTCTGCACCTGCGATTATCAGTTGGCCAGTTTCCATGAAAAAATAAATGTCTCGCCTATCTGTATTTTGGTAGTACTTTTTAGGGTAGTGTGTGTTTCCATGTATTGTCTTTTTTTTATTTTTTTGTTTGGTTGTTTTTTTTTATTATGAAATTGTCCTTCCAACTGCAAATAACCTAATTAAGTAAATAAAATACTGGAGGGAAATTTAAATATTTCTGTCTGAATTCTAATTTAGGTTGTGTTGAAGCACCACAGCTCAGCCTGCCTCATTTGGCCACCAATAAAACAAACCAAGATAGCGTTACACAACTAATAATAGAAATAAAAATAAATAAATCCATAGAGTGTTTAGTACTATCCTTGTACTATGTGTTAAACACTTTTTTTGACTGCATAAATATTTATGACAAACGGGTTCACAATACTGGTACGTAGGTATACATGCGCACTAGTAAAGAAAAATGTGAACTTTGATATTTAAGACACAAATGCGTATCGTCAGTACATTTAACAGGAAAGCATTTTAAATAAAGGCAGGGAGGGTGCTCATGGTTGGAAGGTGAGCTATACCTGAGTATGGATTTTTCCCAGGAGAAGGGGGTTGGGCTTTTGTTAATAAAAACTCACCTTTTGAACTCACTTCACAAAGTAAAGTAAAATGTGGGAATAATAAGAATACATTAATGTACCTGTTACTTAAATTAAAATGTTTATATTTTGATTTTGCAGGTATACGACGCACAACTTCGTTTTGACCAATTCCAGCTTTACACTCCTCCCTTTTCTATTTAGATGGCAGCTGCTGTGCTCAGTGTACGAACACCAGAAATCGACAGCTTGTGACTAGTTTTATAGATGAGTTTTCAGTTGTTTAATCATGCCTAAACCAACTCGTATGTTGCTAAATAAAGAGTTACAGGCAGAGGACTTGCAAAGTTCAGAGGCATTGCGTAAAGAGTACATATTTTGTTGGATATTTACTTTTAAAGTACAAAATGCCAGACACATTTTATCAATTTGTATTATACATGAACTTATGCAAAAACAGTTATTTATCGGTTAACCGTTCAAGGATAATGCAAGGATAAAATTATATATATATATATATATATATATATATATACAATATATATACACACACACACACACACACACACACACACACACACAGTCGAAACCGCTTACTGTCACATTAAAGGCACTGAGCAAAAAGTAACAATAAGCAGAGTTGACAACATCAGAAGTTAGCCAATAATGTAGTAAAAATGCTTCTGTAATTTAATAACACTTTCAGTGTACCGTGTGCAAAATTCTGGAAACTACCACATGCACTTTTTGGCATTAATACTGTGTACTGTAGGCTACATTTGTTTTATTTAGTTCCAGTCCACATACTGTATTAAACCAAAATCTTGAAAATGCTGTTAATGTATAAATGCACTTGCCTTATTGATAAAAATGAAATTAACATGTTTGAATAGGAAAGCATGTGTAAAAGTTGTAGTCATTTTATCACTGCACTGTTCAATGCATTTAATACATTTGAAAAAATGTAATAAAAAATAAGTTTAAGTAGACCTGTTTAGAAACAGCATGCACAATCCAAAACAGTCCAACCTTGATATCACCATAGTATTTAAACAAAGAAAATCAGTACAGTAGTCTATATCTTGAAGTTACAGGAACAAACTGGTTCTGGAGAAAGTTCGGAATTGAACAGCTATTTGTCCATTGTCCATAGAATGTGTGTACATGTCCAGCAAATCCATGGGAAAAACTTTATTTTTTAAACAATCTCATGGCGTCTTATTTCCCAAAGAGTAACAGTTATGCAATGTAGCTGCATCATGTGACCGCAACTTCACAAGGCTTTCGAAGGTAGACCAAATGTGCTAAAATAGTTTGTCATAGATGGCAGTTGAGTGATATTAAGTGGGGGTGAAATTAATGGTATGCCTATTAAATTTGATTGTCATTTAACTGGAGTGTGACAATAACAGAAGTGATATAATCAGGAGTGTGTTTCAGTTGACTAACATATTTGGGCCTGTACATTTCATTTTGATGATAATAAGCAGAGTATGGCATTAACAGAAGTGGCATTAAGCGGATTCAAGTGTGTGCGTGTGTATATCAGGGGTCTCCAACCCTGGTCCTGGAGAACTCCTACCCAGCAGGTTTTAGAGGTGTCTTTACATCATCAGTGGCTAAAGATCTGGAAAACCTGTTAATCTTGACTAATTAAGCCAATAATTGGTTCAATTAAGTAACTGAGTGATTGGTTGGAATGAAAACCAGCAGATCCAGCAGATCACCAGGACCCTATATATATATATATATATAAATAATATAGCCCTTTGATGCGTACTCTACCGTGTGGTAGATGACCGCGACTGGAGTTATGCGTCCTGAGCCACAGGCGAGGGTGCTAACGAAAGTCAAGGTCATCTACCACATGGTAGAACCCGCATCGAGAGGGCTCTATCGCTGTTAGAAAATGATTTATTTATTTTTTTCTCTTTTAAAAAAAAAAAAAAAAAAAAAAAAACCTTTAAAATCTATATTTACCTTGAACTTCTGGTATTTTGCCAGGTAACCTTCTGCTAACTAATTAGAATAGAAAAACAACATGCATGTAGAGAACTGTGTTTATTATTATGATGACATTGCCAGGTAAATTTAACTGTAAGATTGTTGAATAGTCCATATAGTATAGAGTCAACTTGTTGGAAGTGGGGCATCATTCAAGCAGGCAGGGAGTGGATTGGCTGGTGCGGAAAGAACTGAAACAGGGTTGGCAGTTTGACTGGCTGGTTTTGAGGGAGGGTGTTCTTTGGATCCAGCTGATGACAGAATTGTGGACCAATCGTGTCTTCTCTGTTGATTTGCTGTCCAATGTCTTTGGAATTGAGCCTTCATTACGGTGTCCTGTCACAGACATAATGATTTTGCTTGTCTCAAGACCAGCATCACAAAGTATGTTTAAGTAGCTTTTTATGTTATCAGATTAGTTGTAGATTAGAATGTCTATGCTTGGATTTATTTAAAATTTAATTCACAGTTAAGCACTTCAATGTTCCATTGGGCATCTAAAGCAGGGTTCTCCCCATGAATTCTCTACAGCCAGGCGGCAGAACATTATAGTTGGGAGCACTTTTAACGGAAAAATAAACTCACCTTGCCTTAAGTATATATTACAACAAAGAATTTGAATAATGTGGAGTTTTTCGTTGGCAATATCTGGTTGCGCTTTATGTTCTACATTTTCTTTTTCATTACTGTTTTTTATTATGGTAAATTACCGTGCTTAAGTAGGGACTATACGATTTGACTGGGGAAAGATAACATGGGGTTATTGGAGTTCACAAAAAAAAGGTAACCTTTTCACTTCCTTTTTAGCTTAATTATTGAGCTTATTGCTTCATTTAAATTGTTTTCTTTATGTTACGTTTTCAGGGCATTTTGTTAATGCACATCTATTTTTGTTTTTCCCTAGTCTACATATTTTGAATGCAACTGTTGATTTTAACATTTTTTTTTTACACAATACTCACACACGTTTGGTCATCATAACTGTTGCATGAAACCACAGTGCAATAATCCAGCACCTCTGCACTTCAGCATTTGTATGTTAGCTGACAACAGCTGATATCCCAGCACACATTTTTTCTTAAAGGCGTACAGCCTCTATAAATGAACCCCAATATCTCTCACAAGCATCTGGGTACATATTTTTACGATATCACAACAAAAGGAATATGTGTTTTTTTGGTGCATATGTGTAGCTATTATGTACTATATATCACCTAACAGTACAGTAATACTATATAATACAATAATTAATTTTTTTAATAAAGTAGCCGGCGCAAATATAGTACTATGCGGTGGATTGCACTGATCGCTGGCTTGTTTTGAATCCCTGCATTCGTTGTCACTGTTTTTGCTTTGAAAATGATTGGTATTTTTTTAGCAGTCATTTTTAACATTTAGCCTCCAAGTGCTTAACACAGAAAACTTGCCCTTTCAACTCTGATTGGTTAAATGTTGTTCACACAGCTGTCATGTGGTTCCAAGGTTTTTTGGGTTTTTTTGCCCAGCAAAGCACAACTGATCTTGACTGCTGGAAGCACAATCAATCCTTACTGTTAAAGGCACCGTAGCATCTGTAAGACGGATGGATCAGGATTTTTCAGCCAGGTGGCAACAGCCACTTTGCCAGGCAGCCCACCCAGTTGAGAAGGCCTGAGGAGAACCCTGTATGTATGTATGTATGTATGTATGTATGCATGTTTAATGAAAAACTGACTGGCAGCTACTAACAAGGGATGTACACAAACTATAATTTTGAGCACAATTTTACACAATTACCGGTAGCCCCCTCCCACCCACAAAAGAAATGTCAAAATACAGAACCGTTTACTGTACCTTTACAAGAAAGGAGAGCTGCATCTTTACCATAACCCACTATTTTCTTTTATGACGTTACAACCCGTGTCAACTGATCTGAGAGCTGTGAGGGGAAAAAAATACCGTGAGTGACCTGAATCTCCCTGCGAAATAAAACCCACGTTGATTTAAATGCACCGTGTGTGTAACACCTATCAAATAGGCTACAAAATAGTTTTTATTTTAATAAAATACAGCAGTTCCCAAATGGTTCAACTTGTATTGTATCAATAACGTAAAAAATGTAATTTACTAAATGCTGGGTTCAGGATCAAAGGTTTCAGTGGTCAACTTACACATGAATATGCACCATGGCAGAAAGGCGTAAGGCTGATGGGCCAGATTGTTATTTGTTTTTTTTAAGAATTGACATGTGAAAACCCTTGCTCACAAGCAGCACTGCATTTTTCAATGGGATGCTCTTCCAGGACCAGTTTTTTTTGGGCTGTAGTTGATGACCTAATATAAAAATGAACTAAAAATATATTTTTTACAGCAGCATCTTGGAATTGGTGTCCTTTTTTTCAGAACAGTCTGAGGGACATTATAAAGTTTTTTTTTTTCAACACTATTGTTTATCTCTTTGTATGGCTAAATTACCAAATGTGCCTTTTGTATATTAAAAAAAATAAAAAAATGTTAATATAGTGCTGATAATGATTTACTACAGCAAAGCGTTGCATAATTAATGCTTGTTTACAAACTCTTTTAACAGGAACTTGCGCATCAACAGAATTCTCTACAGGATCTGGATAAACAACTAAACCAGATGAAAACGAAAATGAGCCAGGAGTTGCAGCAAGCCAAGAATGAATACAATGCTCTGCAATCGGAAATTGATAAAGTATGAGTGAAGCTGTAAAGTTTTTACAGTTTTTATACTAAAATTTAAATGTATGATCTTGCTTATCAAATATTTATTGAAAATGAATACATCCTAAAAAAAAAAAAAAAGATATAAGGTAACTAAAATATATACTGATGCACAATGAAAATGCAACAGTCTTCAGTTTTACATCAATAGCTCATTGAACACCTACATAATGTTATTTATATTTTAAATAGGGAGCAGATATGTTTGATTGTTTGAGTAGTATTTTTCCTTGGGATAACAAAATACTGAGCTCAAGTTATGTGATTTCATAAAAACTCCAGGTGCTCAATGTTTGATGGTTGAGTTAAGTTAAAATTGCCAAAATGAGTTGATTTAAGAATCTATAAATAGCCATTTGAAAAAGACATGATTTTAATGAACGCAAGATCAGCGAAAGATACGACCATGCCCCGCTTGAGTAATGAAAATCACCTGGTTTCTATCGACATGACATGAAGGCGGTCGGTCTGTGAGAGAAGTTGCCCGGAGAATGGAGATGTTCTGTTTCAACAATCAGCAGACTATTCCAGAGAAACCAGGAAACAGACTGTGAAGGACAGGCCACCTCCTGGAAGGCAGAGGGTCACCACCGACCCAGGACCGTCGCGTCCGACCTATCTATCTGCGTTAATCATTTTCAGACTGCAGTGGCTACATGACAAAAAATTCCAAGAAGTAGCCCGCCCATCAGCAGAATAACTGTAGTTCGCCATCTGCATGAAAATGATTTGCATCCTCGCCGTTCAGGGGTAACATGTTGACAGCTGAGATGAAATCGCCATCTTCTGTGGGCCAGAGAACACCTGAAGTGGTGGCAGGAGAGAGTGAATGCCCTTTTGCCCGTGACAGACCTGACGAAAGACAACATGTTTGGAGACTCGTGGTGAGCATTATGCTGACTGTTGCATTGTTCAAGCAAAGCAGTGGAAGTTTCTTGATGTCGGGAGGAATCCCCTTCAACACAAGAACGCCTTTGGTACAGATTGAGGGCAACCTTACTGCTCAGCAATATATTGACAAAGTCCTTGAGGCAACAGTTTTTCCGTTCCTGCAAGCCATTTCGGAAGTGTTGAATTTCCAGCAGGACAATGCAAGACCACACAGTGCTTGGATTACAATTGTATGACTTCAAGAAAACAATGTCAAGGTCTTGCCGTGGCCAGACTTTTCTCCTGACCTGAGTCCAGTAGTACATCTGTGGGACTAAATCGCCATTGCCATCCACAGGAGACAACTGCGACTAGCCAACCTTCGCCAGCTGGCTGCAGCTGCAAAGGAAGAGTGACAGAACATCCCACAATCTATCCATAGGCTGATCAGGTCTGTGAGTCAGCTGTCAGGTTTTTGTTAATGCTCAGGAAGGTCAAATCCAATACTAACTGTAATGTTTTCATTTTGACTGTCACGTTTCTTACTGAAAACTTATCATGATTCTTTGATCTGTATTTTCCTTAACATTTTCTTATTTTTTTTTATTTTTTATTTGTTTTAAAATATTTGATTTAAATCCATTAGACCCGAGTGTTACATTTCTTTTGTGCATCAGTTTATATGAAAAATATGTATATGCCGTCCTTTTTTGTTTTAAAATGTTTATTAATGCTAAGGTAATCCACTAACATTGATTAGGTAATGATATTTACATGCATTAATTATAGGCAGTCTTGATTAGAATGATCTTATGCAAACATGTATGTTAAACTTATTCACCAACTACAAACTATTAGCAAACATTTATTCTAGAAGTTTACTTCAAAATATTAACTGTGGAAAAATAACAGGATCCTTTCTGATACAGTATTTTTCCTCCTTTATTACAGGTAACTGCACAGAGACACCGTTTAGAAAAAGACGTTGACGATATGAAACAGAAATTGTTCAGGTCAGAGCAGACACTGCAAGCCAGCCAGACAAAGGAAAATGATTGGAGAAAAAGGTTTGAGGTAGGTTCAAGGTAAAAAGTTACAGCAATGGAAATAAACTGTATTGCATCTCGATTCGAGATAGAACACATGATAAAACTGTGATGCGCATTTATTTGTGGCTTGCTAATAATTAGTGATTGCAATTACATAGGTGCAAGTGCTCCGTCTATAGACGGAATTCTGTCAAAATGGCTTCTCCTAGGTCCATACCTATGATTTGTGTATTTTTCTCTTGTTGAACTGTAACTTGATTGAGATCCTAGTTACCTAACCCATAGAGCACAGGGGAGGCAAACTGTATATTTTGCCACTCTACTTTTTTTTTGCTCTATGTAAACCAACAATTATTCTTAGTCATTCATAACAGCCCCTACATGAACACTGGATTGACCGACCGTAGTCCACTCTGCACTGTTTACAACAGCTAATGTTAGCAGCGGTGTGATTGCAACAGATGCTGGGCAGTTTGGGTACTATAACAAATTAATTAAATAAATATAGGCTAGGTAATTGTTAGTTTTTAGTTTGTTTTATTCTCTGTTAATTAAGTTATATTTAGATGGTTATTTATGTATTTTTTTTTTTAAATAAGGACTGTAGTAGGTTCATGTTGCTGCGGGGCCATGAACGGGTTTAAGTTAAACAAAAACTCAAAATATAATATTACTGCTATTAAGCACTGGTAATAATCTGAAGCAGTGGTATTGCAAAAGAGCAATACAGTTTTTATTTTTTTCATTAAACTTATTTTTAAACTCATTTTCAGCTTTCATATTGAAGCTTGTTGTGTTTTACCCATTCAAGCAAACCAAGTAGGAATTAAGATATATATATATATATATATATATATATATATATATATATATATTAGATATATATATATATATATATATATATAATGAGGCTGTGTGGTCCAGTGGTTAAAGAAACAGGCTTGTAACCAGGTTCAAATCCCAGCTCAGCCAGTGACTCACTGTGACCCTGAACAAGTCACTCTCGTATCTTGTAAAGTGCTTTGTGAAGGTGGTCCACTATGAAAGGCTCTATATAAAAATAAAGATTATTATTATTATTATTATTATTATTATTATATTATTATATAATATTAATAAAAATATTTTATTTACAATTGGTTATTAGTTAGACATAGAAAATTATGTCAAACATAGAAAATTATGTCAAACTGTATGAACCCTGTATTTGTGATATCTGATTGAGTTAAGCAGAGATTGGATATGATTTTTGCAGCTGTGGTTTTATGAAGTTAATATATGAATTCGGCAAGCATGTAAAAGGTAGCATTTCAATAACTGGTTGTTAACTAGCCTCATTTGAGATTCATCAGGTTGTTCCACCTGGTAAAATGACAAGTTGTAAGTGAAGTAATTTCTGAATTTATACAAAGCCAAGTTCAAATTTGTTTCTGAAAGTAGTACAAAATGACTGAGAATACATCTGAGAGCATGTACAATCCCAGAGTTATTTCACACTCACGAAAGAACATACATTTTTTAAAGGGTAGTAGACAATCTGTGACTTTCTGGACCAGAACTAAAGAAACCGATTGTATATCGATATTGTGCACGTATTTCAATAGATAATATCAAAAGACTTCCAAAACACAGAAAAATAATTGCAATATCAAACATATGTACATATATAGATGTTAAGAGATATTTAGTGGTGCTTTGCTTTATAATATCCATGGAGAAAAACAAAGTCTTGTTATAGTGTTTTACTATTCCATCAACCATCTCAAAACTGAAATATTGCTATACATAACTGCACAAACTTTGGGGTTGTTCATTTTCTAGCCAATCTGGAAGTAATTTAATCTTCAGCAAAATAATGACAGTAGTGCTTCATGCAGCATGCAAATACCTTTGGTACCTAAACGCCAATCCATGGAATAAAATGGTTAAATAATACTTTAGTGTATGGTGTTTGCCTATGAGACTGACAATGATGGGTGTATGTAGGATTTGTTGTATCTTGATATAAAATAAACTTGATTTATACTGCATTTGTATTTTTTAGCAGTATTAGCAATAAAAAGCTGCAAGCTTATGTGATTTTTTTTTTTTTTTAATCCCATGATATTGCAATATGGAAATTATCGATATTGGTATCCACCTCTAACTGTGTAGTAAATTCATTATTATTATTAACTGCTGTGTGTTCTATTGATTTTAATATTCAAATGGACAGTTCAGTTGTTTAAAAAAAAAAAAAACACACAACATGATAAGTGGAACAATTCACATAACTGATGTTTGCGACATTTTTAAAGCACAAGTGACATAATTTATTGTATTTGTCATTACAATGAATATACAACTTAATTAAATAAATTGTTAATTGCTACACAATATATTTTGAGTTGCAGAATTGCTCTACACATGAAGAAAGTTATTTCCATCCCTGAGTTATAAATATTGAATTTGGGCCAAAAGGACGAAAGGTGGAATAGTGCTTTACTTAACCCATGCAACAAACTGAAGTTCTGTGTTTCACAGATACCCTAGAACCACCACTGTACTGCAGATCAGTGTCCATGACCATTCAGTCATCAGTGCTAGTTCCATATAGGACCTCAACAGTTATTATAAAAAATAAGTAATCGTGGCCTTGTATGAAATGGATCCGTGAATAAAGGCTCTGTATCTAGTGATCTAGTGTACTGAGCCATTAGTGTACTGACCACTCCACTGTAAGTATGTTGTATTATGTTTGGGTTAAAATGTCACATGAGCATGCACTGAACTGAGATCTCTATCCTTGATCCACAAGTTAATTGTGCCAGTGTCAACAATGTGTTTCTATATTTTATTTTTTCTACTAGGAAATGCAGAAAGAAAAAAACTGCTTAACCAGCCAGTTTGATCACAGTTTAATGAGAATGAATCAACTGGAAGAAGATTTAAAAACTGCCAAACAAAATCTTCTGCAAAGTCATAGCCTGTCAGAAGACCTAAAAAGTAGGTTTTATTTCAAAAGTTGCATGACATTTATATATTTCTTTTTTTCAGGGGTACTTAGTGGTCACAAGTGGTTTTTTGTAAATGAACAATGTACAGACTTTGGATATGGAAATGGGTACATTTAGCTTGTTTTGCTCATGATGCACTAATACACAGAAAGACTGACCTATATTTTTGGTCAGTTTTATTTTTACTGCTCAGTGCAAGACAGGTGTATGCCACAATAATTTAATTTGTTACTCTGAATTTATTGATGTGGGTAATACTTATACAACCGTGCAAAAACAGACAGGTCTAGAACAAATATATATATTAACTAAGGCCCGCAAAGCAGATAAGAAAGTAAATGCTTCCGAAGCAAAATAACCCCCTTTTAATCTAGCACAATTTTGTAAATCTACAAAAGCCTATAAAAATGAATGTGGGTTATATTCTAGGAAATAAAATTGTTACAAATTAACTGCAGAGCAAGACAAGTAATGTATGCTTATAAAAATAGGAAGGTGTAGTAGTAAACCAGCAATAATATATCATCCATAACTATTAAACACTTAAAGTATTTTAAAGCAATAATTATATATATATATAATGTATTTTCTCTTCCTACTCTGCTGAATCACTTTTTGAATTTCTTTGACCTTGTAAACTTAACTTACTGGATTAACTGTAGGAATTGCAGATACTTCACTACATTTTTTTTTTTTTACTTAATTATGGATTTTTGTTTTGCAGATAAAAACTTTGCTCAAGCTGAAGAATTAAGTTGTCTAAGAATAAAGCTGGAAAGACAGGACCAATCTTTAGCACTAGATTTGGAAAACATGAGGAAAACAGTATCTGAATTGGAAAAGATAAGAGATTTAGCTCAAACTCAACTCCAGAAACAAGAACATGATCTGGACCAAATAAAAAATAGTCAGACTTTTATGGAGAAAGAACGACAGGATTTACAGAATGCCATTTTTGTAAAACAGAAAGAATGTGAAGATCTGAAGAGAGAGAATGTTTTACTCTCTCATTGGAAAAATGAAAATGAAAGTCTAATAAATAATGTAGAGAATGAAAAATGCACTATGTTAAATACAATCAGTGAGATGGCAAAAAGTATTGAAGCTCTTCAGAATAACAGTGAAAAGCTAAAGAATCTGGAAAGTGAGAAAGAAAATATGTCAAAACTGATTGACACATTCAAGGTTGAACTACATGAAAAATCTACAGCATTAGAACAGAAGAACAAAGCCTACGAGGAATTGCAAAGGAGAGCAGAACAGATTGACCAGAAGCATAGAAAAGAATTAGAAAATGCTTCACTACAGATCTCTCCACTCCTTGCTCAGGTAGCAGACTTGGAAATGAAGTTACAACTTGTGAACAGCAAAGCTTTGAATCTGGAGCAGTCCCACAATGAACTGTTGGCAGACTATGAAAGTGTGAGTAATTTTGCAAAGTCTAAAGATTCCTTGATTGAACTCAAGGATGCAGAAATATTGGACCTTCAGCATAAGCTTACCAAGATTAATGAAGAAAAGTGTGATTTGATTAAAGAACATGAAAAATGTCTTTTTGAAAAGACACATGAAACCGAAAAGGCAAAGTTGGACTTAGAAAAGAATCAACTGGATGCATCATTCTTAAAAGATCAAGTTACTTCATTGGAGTCTTCCTTAAAAATGCAGAAACATCTAAATCATGAATTGCAGAACAGATTTGATGAGCTTCACAAAGTTAAAGGTGAGCTGGAGTTGAAGTTATCGGAGGCTGAAAACAGTCGAGAAGAACTGCTTGAAGAAATTCAACAGCAGGCCAGTCAGGTCAAATCTGCAGTTTTAGTTCAACAAAAATATGATGTATTATTATTAACTGTAGAGGAAAAAGAGAATGTCTTACAGAATTTGTCAAATGAGCTTGACAGCAAAGTGGCAGATTTGTTGCTGTTCAAAACTGATAAAGAAGAGTTAAAGGCATCAGTAGAAGATGAGAAGAGTCAGTCAAGCAGATTAAGAAATGAAAAGGAAGAGCTGATGGCAAAACTATTAACTCTAGAAAAAGCAATTGAAAATAATAAAATGCTCCAGGACATGTGTGATACTTTGTGTCAAGAGAAAACAGATTTGTTGAGAGAGATTTCCAGCCTCTCTGATTTAGTGACGGTAAAAAAAAAAGCTATTGATGAAATGGTAAAACGCAACACTGATTTAGAAGCTGCAGGACAATGGTGTGCTGAACTTAAAAGTTCACTGGCAGACCTTCAAGAAAAACATTCTGCTGTGATGGAGAATAATGTAAACTTAGAAAGACAGCTGAATGAAAAATCAAGGAACATCCTATGTAAGGAGCAAGAAATGGAGGCACTTGAAGGAAAGTGTGCAGGGTATATTTCCAAAATAAAGGACTGTGAAGAAAAGAAAAGTCTTTTAATGCAAGAGCTGGGGCAGTTACAGGCTTGCCTGCAAAGCAAAGACACTGAAGCATCAGATCAAAAGGAGAAACTAAGTCAAACAGAAAATGACTTGGTACAATTAAAAAAGGATCTTGTGTTCACAAGCAAAGAGCAAAGTGAATTGCAAGACTCGTACAAAATAATATGTCTAGAAAAGGAATGTTTGCAGAAACAGGTTACTGATCAACAAAATGAAATACAGTCTTTAAGAGGTGGCATCTGTGACGCTGTTGAGAAATGCATAGAGGAAGCCAATCTTAAGACACAACTACTTGAAAATAAGTTGCATGCTGCAGAAGCTGAACATGTTAAAAATGTTAACACGTTAAAAGAAAAGGAAAATAATCTAAGCAAGATTAATATGCAATTGGAAATACTTCAGATGGATCTTGAGGACAAGGAGGATTGTCTGAACAATTATAGTACACAAATAAAACAACTGCATGATTGTATGAGTATTCTGGAGAAGAAACTTGAGGAAAGTGAATATAAAAATGCTTCTCTGCAGAAAGAATTACATTTGGCAAAAAAAGACATCAAAGAGAAGGATGCTGAAGTCTCACAAACTAAAGAGTTTCTACAATCTTTGGAGGATGCTCATAAACATAATCAAAGCATGAAAGAAAAATATACTGCTGCTCTTGAAGAAATTGAATTATGTAAGTCTTCATTGCAAGGGGAGTTTGAGAAGTACATAGAGCTTGAGAAAAAGTATGGTGAATTACAAGCTGATAAGTCAAGTTTAGAGGCTGCAGTTAGTAAATCAAAAACTCAGAACTCAACTATTGTTGGAGAGAACAATATTTTGATGAAGAATCTCCAGAATCTAGAAAGTGAGAGAACACAATGCCAGAATGAAAGAGTTGCAATTCAACAAAAATTGTTAAATCTGAAAGAAGAAAACCAGTCCTTGAAATCACAACTTGCTGATAAAGAAAATGATCTTCTACACACATTGCAGTGCACTGCCGAACAACATACCCCATGCTGCAAGGAACAAAAATTGCTAAATAAAGAACTTGAAAATCACCGTCTGGAACAAAATAAAAAGCTTGCTTTGCTTCAGAATGAACATGGAATATTACAAGAACAGTACAGTAATGTACTGTCTAAAGTAACTGAGCAGCAGTGTCTCATTGAAAAACTCAAGGTGGTGGAGGCTACACTTTTGATGAAACTGGAAGGAGAACAAAATGTTTCTGAACAAAACTGTTTGGAGAATTCATTTGTCAGTATCAGTTTACAGAATGAAGAAGTTCAGGCTATAGTAAAACACACTAACACACAGAATGACAAAGCCACTGCAGAACATGTAGGTTCTGATATCTTAAACAACAGTGCTTTGGTTGATGAATTAACCACAGAAGTAGCTCTTGCACAACATAAACTGAATGAGTCAAAATTATCTTCAACAAATGCTGAAAAGGAAGTTCTTCAAGACGAATTAAGTGTTCTTGAGACATCTCTTCAAAGAGTTCAGTTTCATCTTGTTGACCAAATGACACAGTTGCAATTAAAAACAGTGGTTCCAGAACCACAGTCGAATGAAGAGCTTAATAACCGGGACTTTGAATCTGTATGTAAAGACCAAAGTGAATTATTTACTGTAAAGGATGAACTACAGAGAAAAATGACAGAATTCAAGATGCTCTCTCAGACCTATGAGGATTCAATACAAAATCTGAAAGTACAAGTAGAAAACCAGAGATATGCTGCCAACAGAAGAATTGAGGAACTGAACGAATCATTGTCCAGAGCAAGAAATGAACTAGAACAGCTACAGCAGCAGCACTTCAGAGAAATTAAGGAGTGGGAACAAAAACTGACGAATAAGAATTTGGAAATGGAGACCAAGCTGGCTGAAGAGAAACTGCATACCGAGTTCCTGTTGTCCGAATTGGACACCACAAGGCTGCAAATGCAGTGCTTAGACTTGAGCTCCCGTTCATTGCTGTGTGAAGATAATGAAGAAAATGTTTTACAGGTTAGTAACTCTTTGCCCCTTTTATGCTGTACAACTGGTTTAAATATCGATCTCTTGCTTCAGCAAAGTAGGATGAAGTATTTTGTTTGTTTTAAATAATCAGTTTACTTTTTGTATATATAATGTAGGAAATTTGGCAGAAGTAACCTAATATATATTATTGGTTAATTCTACAGTTCTTTATTTATTTATTTATTTTAAACTAATCTTGACTGCCTTATGGTATACGATTAATGATAATCATGGTCTATTAAACTAGCCAGTTTTTATTTTAAACTGTGGGTTGGTTTCACTGACCTAATCTTGGACTTCAGAGGGGTACCTTTGCAGTCCATGATTAGGGGTATGTTAAATCGGCCAATAACGTAGTAAATATTATATAAGCAATGTATATTTTTAATTTTTTTAAAACAGGCCTTCCATGGTAAAGAGTGTGAACCTGTTTATGCTGATAGTTTAATTGAAGGCTCCAAGAAGAATGAAGCCATGCCTACAGAGTTACAAAAGCAAAACCTAAGTACACATTATGAGACTGAGGATTCTGAAGAGCAGAATGAGACTATTGATGGGCTACTGTGTGGTGTGGAAATTCTGAAATTAGACGCAGATACATCTGTAGTTCAAGAGGGTCTGCTAGAGACTAAAACAGTCTCTGAAAATCTTCATATTAACATGCTCCAACAGTCTAATGAATACATGCAGCTGGCCAAAGACTCAGAAGAAAACAAGAAAAAAGCCAGTGATTTGTGTAATGAAATTGAAAGTCTGTATTTACAGATAGATGTTTACAAAACAGAAATTGCTTCTAAGACGAATGTTTGTATTGAGATGCAAAGTAAGGTGCAAGAGATTGAAGAGGAAAAATTGTGTTTAAAAGAAAAATTACAAATAGCTTCTCTTAAGAACCAAAAGCTGGATGACCGTGTAAGAGAACTGGAAGAAGAGGTGAACAATTTTACTTCAAAACTACAGACGGAAAAGCTGAAGTTTTCAGAAGTGTCAGACATGTTAGAAAGTCTAGAAATGTCAAAAGGTGGTTGGGATGAAAAGTTTCTTGAACTTGAAAATGAACTTAAAAGAATCAGATCTGAGAAGGTGAATTTGGAAAAACACATCTTGTCTATGGAAGTAGATATTGAGGACATACAGGATAAGAAACAAAAACTGGAGAAGGAACTTGATTTAAGCCAGAAAGCAAGCACTAATCTAGAAAAACAACTGAATGTGGCTACCAATGAATTTAACCAACTGAACCAAGAGTTACTCGTGTGCACAGAAGAGAAGGAGGACATTGATCAAACATTACAAAGGTTGAAAGAAAGATTCATAGAACTTGAAAAGGATCACATTTACTCTAAAGAGCTTATAAAGGTTCTTGAAGCAGAAGTGAAAAATCTAACTAGTCGTGTTCAAACTGCAACATCTGAACTGGAGAAAGTGCAGGAGGAGAAAGAAAATCACTTGGGACAACTAAAGGCCCTGGAACAGAACGTTGTAGTGGTAACTGAGGAAAAAGGAGAGTTACTTAAACAGTTAACTGAAGTTCTTGAAGAAAAAATGACTTTATCTAAAGAGTTTGAAGCTCTAGAAAGCAAGTTAAGAGCAGTAGAAGGTGGCAATTCAAGACTGTCCCAATCCCTAGAGTTCTCCCTTATTGAGAAAGGTGAAATAGCATCAAGGCTAAATTCTACCAAAGAAGAAGTTGCACAGATGCGTAGTGGCATTGAGAAACTGGGAATAAGAATTGAAGCTGATGAGAAAAAGAGACGTCACATGGCTGAACAACTAAAAGCAAGTCAGAGAAAAGTTGAAAATCTTCAGGACAAAATTAGTAAACTCCAACAGGAGTTGGATATGTCTGAAGGCAATTTTGAAGATGCAGTCCTTCAGGCAGAGGCAGCTAAAGCAGACAGGGAAGTTCTAGAAACTGAAAAGAAGGATTTGTCAAACAGAATAGAGAAACTGTGCCTGGAAGCTAATACATTTAGATCTGAAAAAGATGAACTTGAAAAGCAATTGCTTCATTTAAAAGAACAACTGATAAAAATTGAGAGTTCTAAAGCCACATCTGATACTGAACTGCTTCAGGCAAGCCAGAGAAAAATTGATTCGCTTCAGGATAAAATTGAAAAGCTTGAAAGGGAGTTAGAGATGTCAGAAGGAAGTATAGAAGATGCAATCCTCCAAGCAGAGGTTGCTAAGGCAGAGAGGGAAGTCTCAGAAACTGAAAAGGAAGAGTTGACAAACAAAATTGAGATATTGTCTCTAGAAGTCAAAATTCTTACTTCTGCAAAAGAAGAATTTGAAAAAGAATTCAACAAGAAGAAAGAAGATTTAACACAAATGGAGATCTCCTATAAAACTATGTCTGAGACATTGAAAAGGCATGTACAGGAAAATAAAGAATTAGTCCAAAATTATGAAAATAGTGTTAAAGCTCAGGAAATGCAAGTGACTGAATATATCAAAGAACTGCAGTTTTACAAAAATGAGGTAGAATCCTTACAATCAAAGGAGGGGGATTTGATTGCTCAATTGTCTTGCATTGAAAATAAAAATAAACAGGCATCCCAGCAACTTGTAAAAGCAGAAAAGATTCATACAGAACTACAGGCAACAAATGTAAGCCTTAGAGTAGAACTTGAGGCACTACAGCTTAAAGCAAATGAGGAAACCCGCAGCCTACAGCAGAGAGTTGTTGAAATGCATGCACTGAAGCAGATAGTTGAAGAAAAGTTACCCAGCTTAGAAGCTGAAAAAGAGAGCTTGGAAAAAGAAAAAAGAGATATGCAAGCCAATGCATCTGAATCTGAGCAGAGAATGCAAGTTATGGGAGCCAAGACTGAGGTGATGCAGATCACAATTGATGCATTGGAACATTCTGTTCAGCAGTTAGAAAATGAGTTGATGTCCTCAAGATTACAAAGTTCTGGACTCTCTGAGCAGGTATGTTAACACAGTTGCTGTGTTTTTATTCAAAAAGCAGCAGTGTCTAAACAGTCAAATTAAACACCTAAACCAGGGGTCAGCAACTTTTTGGGGCAGAGTGCCCAAAAAACCTTCAACTACTTTTAAGATGTTGGCGTGCCAGGCAAACAAAGGGGGGGGAGCACAGTTATTAAGGTTCCCATCTATATTATTGTTTCTTACAGTAAATGCCAAATTCAGACAATACCAAAACTAACAACCAGTGACCACAAATAAATACTACAAAGAGAAACGCATATATACAGGACTGAGCTAAATCCACAGCCACAAAACTACACCAAAAAAAAAAAATAAAAATTAAAAATGACCTACTTATGCAAACAATTAATATCCATAACGTTGACTACTGCAATGCAAACTTTATTTAGCACCTACATAAGCATGTTTAAAAAATAAATAAATAGATTTAAAAAAAAAAAATGTTAAATTAGCTCTCATCCTTACCTGTGTCCTCTTTTGTGGCTTCCTTGCCCTGCTTCTGACTGCTAAGGTTGGATATGTCAGGATGTTAGTTTGTTGTCATAAGACACAAACACGCATCAGAATGGTCAGTGGTCAGACGGCTTCTAACTCGATTTAGTATCGTTTTCAATTGTGAAAATACCTGTTCACAGCGGTAAGTAGAATCAAAGTCTGACAGCAAGGCAAAAGCTACTTTTTTCATCAGGTGTACTTCGAAGGAAGAGCAGACCAACATTCTGTGATCTTGATTTGCCAGCCACTTTCCTTTTCAAACTCACTTCAGTGATTTGAACTTTGATACCCAGATGCCTGTGCTTTGGAATTCAATCCTTTCCAATTCAAATCCGTCAGTTTTCATCCACTGAAAATACAGAAGTTGTATGTCGCTTTCCTTCATATTGTCGAGGTTCACAAGAAATGAAAACATGGAACTCATTTTCAATCTCTCCTATATAGTTTCATATATCCCCAGTGTTCACTCAATGCTCCTCCTGAATGGGTTTTCACAGTTTGATACTAACAAAAGGTAGACGTTTCGTTATCTCGTCTGAAAACCGATAACAGCACAGATACCTTTCCAGTCTTCGTACAGCTTCATTACGTTTTTCTCTGTTCCTTGTAGCTTAGTATTCAGGTTGTTTAAGTGTGATGTCTGTCCTAAACATTGGCTTTGTTAGCCATTTGTTATCAGTAAGGTCTGCATATTGTTGGCTACTTTTCTTTTCTTGATTGCTTCAAGACAAGCAACAAATCGCTTGAGCACGTTACCTCAACTCAGCCAGCGTACATAACTGCAGAACTAAATCTCCATATGTAGAATCCATATCATTCAGAAGTTCGCAGAATCTCCTGTGTGTCAAAGAGCAGGCAATCAAAAAGTTGACAGTTTTCACAACTGTTTTTATTGCTTCGTATAAATCAGAAGACGAGATCTTAGCGCACAGGCTCTCCTGATGAATGAAGCAATGGAAGCTCATAAGAGAAAGTCTGATCTTAGTTTCCGTAAGTTTTATAAATCCAACTGTTTTACCCACCTAGCAGGTGTGCCATCAGGGTAACAGAAAACACTTTATGCAGGTCGATTTGTTGTTGTGTGAAAAAGTATTTGACAGCAGTAAGCATGTGTGGCAAAGTGGTTTGCAGTGGTCAGGTGTAGGAGTGATGCAGTTAGGGTTAGGCTCAAGACAAGGACAAACAACAAAGTACTGGTGAAATGATGGGTTTATTAATGATCCAAAGTCTGATGACAACAGTAAACAATAATGAGAACAGGGCGATGTTACACAGCGATGCTTATTGCTCTGTTAAATCCACGGGGTCAGTCCCAAAATAATAAACATGCTCTTTAAACACCCACAATAAACACAAACACTGTCACAAGTCCCAAGTGAGTGCTGTAGTTGTCGTGGTGCAAATACAATTAATTGTGAAACAAGTGCAGTGTTGTCCAGGTTTAGTGCTGGCAATAAACACAAACACTGTCACAAGTCCCAAGTGAGTGCTGTATTTGTCGTGGTGCAAATACAATTAATTGTGAAACAAGTGCAGTGTTGTCCAGGTTTTATGCTGGCCTGTAGCGACAGCTCCGGATCATGTTAGCCATCTAATAACAACAAACACAGTTTTTAGACACGACAAAACAAACTAAACACCACGATTACAGTACAGGTCTCCTTCCGGTTTAGCCATACAAAGTTAACCATAACAAAGTAACAGATCACCTGACTACGTCCCCTTATAGCCTGTCAGTCACGCCCCCTTGGTTAACGATTGCAACAGCTCCTCCAATCAGTGGCTGCCACATCATTTCCCTTCCAGGTCGATGATTTAGTGTTCCATAGCTCTGCCCCATTCTATCATCCGTTGGCATTTCATCTATACGCCTTTGACCAGTCCTGGCTGACAATGGCATTTCTTCAATATGAGCAATGATGTCTGTCTTGTTCTCAGTAGCGAAATAGTTCCTCAGCACAGTTTACATAGATCTCCTTTATGTAGTCTCCATTCGTCAAACACTCGTCTTTCCGAGGTATAACTAGAGCTGCAACGTAACTTGCCTGTGTAGGAAGAGCATTTTTAGTTACAAACAACACGTCCCCTTTCTGCACAAATCCACTCTGGCTGAGACTTTCAAATATCAAATTTTTTTACTTGCCATAATTAAGAATAGCTAGGCCTCCTAACACCGTACTTTACCGCTCATGTATGTCCGATGACGTTTCATGTCGTATCTCTTCCGTCCAGTCAGCATGTCTGTCAACATTTCTGAAAAGGGCTGGCGTGCCAAGCAAAATCTGGCTCGCGTGCCAGGGGTTTCCGACCCCTGACCTAAACTACATATGTATACTAAACCAAAACTTCTAATTCTCCTGGTCTGTTTCATTTTATATACTTTTTGCTTAACAATGTCAGTAAATGGTACTTTATATTTTTCAAAAATGTTAAATGTTTTTTTTTTTAAAATAATGATGTTCTGTATTTCTTTACTTGATCTAGATGAATGGGCTAAGTGAAAACAACAGGAAGCTACAAACTGAAATGAATACTGTCATTAAGAAGTCAGAGAAAATGCAGGAGAAGTTTGAGTTGGAAATACATATGCTGACTGCACAGCTGCAGACAGCTCAACAAAACGCGGACAGCTACAAGGTAGTTTTAATCTGCCAAGTTTATACAATATCTAAAATAAGACATTGTAGATTATGTATTAAGTGCAGTAAATCCCACAGATACAATTAATAGTGATAGATAAGGTGCACTATGTTAGGTGTTTTTTAGCCACATTAAGGAAAACATTAACTGATTCCACACACTTATTTAATGTAGTGGTCAATTACAGCAATTCTTTAAATTTGTCGGTGGTGGGGTGGTTCTGTTCTAGTTATCTCTAGAGACATCCACATCTGAGAAAGAGGAGCTGCAGAGCAACATGATGAAATTGGTGTTAAAGGAACAACAAATGAAGGATGTGGAAGGAGAGTATAAACGGAGACTTAAAGAGATGGAAGCTAAGGTATGTTTCAATTACGGTAATGGATCTTGGAGTAAAGGGAGGTTTATGGCGTGGAATGCTGAGTGGCACTTGGAAGGCAGTTTTAACAACTTATGTGAAGAAATCAGGTCACTTTGTTTTGGTATTTTACTTTGCTTACTGATCATATCCTAAATATCTGTATCAAAAAAGTCAAACCTGAAGTTTACAGCAATTGAAGTTTGACATTTTAAAGATACAGTAGTAATATTGGTATTTTAAAACACATGTTAACACTAAACTTAGCAAGGGTAATATAGTGTACAAAGGTAACACAGTTCCAATGCAAGAAACCTAAATAGTCATAATGGTAAGAAATATTGATCTTACAGGTATTTAGTCAAATTGAAACCTGGAAAAATATAATGACATTTAAAACCTAAAAACTGAGATGTTGGTGGCAACTTCAAGATGATCTTAAGTGGGCTACAGTGTGTGCTATTGCTAACATCATTAGTTTAAAATGAGTGTGGGAGGGTGGTCCCTCTGGTGCAGGTTTGGTGTATGCTTGTGGGGCAATATTTGGAAGTTTGTATTGCCACATTTCTGTTCAGTGGTACTTCATTCTCCAGTTTAGCACTTCTTGAGCACCATGTTTCATGAAAATAGAAATAACATATGCAGAAACATTGATTTGTGTTTGAAATATTTTACATTTCTGTAGGTTGATGTTCAGGAGTCCAGCATTGCCTTATTTAAAAAAGAGAAGGATTCTGCGCTAAGCAAAATGCAACTGTGGATGAAATCCTGTAAACAGCTTGAGATGGATAAAGAAACATTGCAGAAAGAAATTGAACAGAAAGATGATTGTCTTAAAGGTAGGATGTAATGATTTTTCATTTTTTTCAGAATTCACTTGTATAGTATTGTTGGTAGGTCAATAAAAGTATCTGTGTAGTTTTAATATATAGGTTTTAATGCTAAGTATATAAAAAACAGCTCTGAAATTGACACCTCCTTTGAAAAGTCCAGCTCACTTGAAGCTGTGGCTAATTTGTGTGACTCACACCAGGACAAGCAGGGCTCTTCATTTAGATTTTTTTACTACTGAGGTAGTGTTTTTACTGGCCCGAATACAATTTTAACTGTTCCAATAATAAGTACACACACTATTCACCGCTGCAAATGTATTGGTGAGCCAGAAAACTTTAGCTCGCGTGCATATTCTTTCATGATGGCATTTAATTTCCATATGTTTAGTAATGTGTATGGTAACCAAAGACAGGCCACGTCTCAAATAAAAAAAGTGACTAAGCGAAGCTTTTCGATATATGCACATGCACATATTGCCGTGCTTGTCAGAAAATGAAATACTGTATTCAAGATTTGAAAATGTATGTGTTCAAATTACACTCGTTTTTTTTTTCACAAGCAAACTTGCACCCAAGCTGTTAGCAACGCTAAAAGGTTAACAGATTTATCCTAATAATAGTAAACACTATTCAAACAGTAATCACAATACAAAATAATCGTTCTCAGATCGTTGTCGCTTGTAGCCTCTCCCAAGTCGGCACCAATCTTCCTGCTGATACGAAAGAGTCCTGTAAAGATTGTGAATGGCATTTCTGACCTGAGCACATTACCCCAAATCAAAACATTAGATAATTCGATCCCATTGTCCAGCTTCTACGTGGCGTACCTGGGTATCCATCAGTGCATTTTTTTTCTCACTGCAATCACAGCAGCAGACAGACATCTGCTATCTTGCAAACCTATTACTGTGAGATTGGATATGAGGGCAACTAAATGTTGAATTCCCAACAAAAGCTGCTGTTTTATCTGCAAGTCTGGGTAACTGACATTTGTTTCACTGTCATGAATCCAGATTAAGTCGCCTTCAACTCCACTATATTTCCGTCTTTTTTTCATAATTTGTTTCTTTATCATTATTCATTTAAACACTTTTTACTTTCGGCTTATTGCCATAATCATGGTATAGACTATATACATTATACAGTTAAAAAATGCTACCAGCCCAGTTAGACCTGTGGTGCTTCATAACTACTGGCCAAACTGCGCTCTCTTCAGGCCCCAGGCCGCCGGGCCATTGTTAATGTCGAACCCTGACAAGCTCTCCATTCCACCTGCTGCTTTCCTGCATTACCGCTTACCAAACCACATGCCAAAAACACAACGCATTTATGGGAGAGATACCATGGTAAATAGGTGTGTAATGTATGGTTGCTGCAGCACAGCAGGGCCATTGGTATCTCCACGAGTTTACTGAAGAGCCAGCAATGGGTGAAGTTTGTAAGGAGGACCAGAGATTGGGATGCTAAGCCCAACAGCAGCTACATCTGCAGCACACACTTTACCAAAGGCAGCTTTTTAAATTTAAAGATCAAGATCGGTGCTGTTAAAGTTAAATTAACCCTTTGCTGTCCTATGTCAGAAAAAGCAGAGAAAACCTTTCAATGCCAGAGTGAGACCGATAGGAGCCGAGAGCAGCTGAAAGAAAAAATTGGGGGGGGGGGAATTGGATCTGAGCAATACATATAGTCCATTCACCACAGACATAACATGGACATAAACAAACAAAATTTCTTGAATACTGCCTAACACACAAACAAAAACTTGGAACTATGAAATGAAAATTGAAAATTGACAGAGGTATCTTTAGTCTTCAATAACTGCATTTAAGTCTTTTCAGGTAAGGAACCATTATGAGAGGCAACATGTTCCACAAGGGAAAACAACCTTTGTGCCAGATTTATATTTGTATGTCGGGAGAGCATATTTAGAAGACACCTGCACTATATGATATTTGGTGCTGTCAACACAGTAACTAGTTTGATGATGATTCCTATCCCTTTTAATCAGATATTATTATAAAAGGAGTGTTTTTTTTTTATATATATTCTCTTGCAGCCAAGTATGGCAAAATTACATGCGTCCCATTACAAATGATTCAACATCAGTTGTAGACAGAGGAGCCTAAAGTTAATTGAGAAACAATCATAATATTTAACCAATTCAATAAATAAGTAATAGTGTCTGTGAAAACTATTTTTTTTTTTTTTTTTTAACTATACAATTATTTTGTCACAGGTTCTGACTCTAATGTAGAAGAACTACAATCAAAGTTAGAAGAGCTAAAAGAGGCTTTGGAGGAAAAGACTAAAGAAGCTGATGACAGCATGGAAAAGTATTGTAGCATGATGATTAACCTTCACAAACTGGAAGAAACCAATGAGATGCTAAAGAACAGAGTTGCTTTGCTGTGCAGTCAGGTTTTGCCACCCAAACAAGATGAACCAGCAAGTGCAGCTCAGCATAACAATGATCCTAAACTAGTGGATAATGTAAAACCATTAGAGAAAATATCCTCGCCAAGGGTACAATCTCGGTTATCCACCAAGAGGCAGAGGGCATCAGAGAATGGGAAAAATGAGAACCAGTTTAAATCGGATGGCATAGAGGGTGATAAAAAGAGAATCAAAGCATACGTCACTCCCACTGTTGCCCATCGCTCAACTACTGATGATGTAGAATTCCAGCCTGAGGGACTTCCAGATGTGGTAAAGAAAGGTGAATGTTAAATTCTAATTTATCTTGTTGAGGAATATAACAGTTAGGTTTTATAGGTTTTGTGGCATTAGGTTAGAGCAGTATACTATATTAAAGAAATGAATACATATGTTACAGTGAAAGTTAGAATCTGGTCAATCTTAAGGTGGTGAGAGAAATTATGAAAATATAGATTGCTTTTCAGATATTTACCGGTTATTATGATTTATCAAAGCATATTGGTAAATGTGAGAAATTATGTAAAAGTAGATTTCACTTCAGACATTTACCGGTTAATCTTATGATTTACCAGTGTGTTAGTAAATGCAGGTATATCAGCGAAAAATGTTTGTATTCCTGCATATAAATTGTCAAGTGACAAAATAATCATTAATATCGTAAAATATATTTATTTCTGCATTCACATTTTCCATTAACAAAAAAATTGATGTTGAACAATTTATGTATAATTTAGAACAAGTAGGCTCTCTGGTGCTAAACCTTCAAAACAATTAACACCAATTTTCAAAATGATTTGCACCCCTGGAATAGATATATTTACTTACTGCATCATGGTGGCACACGCAATTCCTGAAGCCTTACAATTTGCGGAAGCAAGCAATTCATTAGCCAAAGGCACTTGGTTATTCTTGATTTACCAGTAAATGTCAGAAGTAAAGCATTATCATGTTTTTCAGACATGTCAACATTTACTAGTAAATCTTAAGCTTTCCCAGTATTCTGACTTTTACTGTAACACACATTGTCACAGAGACGGCCGAAGTGGGCGGCGTCAGAACCAGGAAAGGGAATGCAATACACAGAACACAGGACGGATGAAATGAAGTGATGAAGACGCCTGTTGGCGCCGGTTTATTACAAAATAAAAGGTTTAACAAACACGAAACACACAGGACACGGCACTCTACGCCAAAATAAATAGACAAACGAAAACAGACTAAACTTAACAAAACGGTGCACGGACAGACACTGACAAACACGGTGAGCAGATACTTTGTTATTATTATTATTATTATTATTACTACTACTTACTACTTCCTTATTTCCTCCGTCTCCAATCCCGTTCTCCGCTCACCGAACACCCAACCCACAGTATGTGACAACGTGCATCTATATATACTATTGTGCTTATTCAATTACCAATTAATTATTCACTTGAATCCCAGCACGTGAATTAATAAAGTGCAATTCCCCGTGCTCACATATTACTACATTTTACTTGCACGTGAAGTGCTGTGCAATCCTCGTGCCTAAATACAATATACATTTTTAAACACTTGTGTTACACAGACCCGTTTATATCCCGTGTACCAATGTCTATACACCAACATTTAAACACACCACACGCAACACATAACAGATAATATACACAGGGGCGGGCACTTTGTTACAAGGAATCAAAAAGCATTTAACAGTTACTCAGTCTTACTATTTCTCATTTTAACTATATATTCAGTTTGGATGAATAAACTAATGTTTTGAGAAACAATGCACTTCGGACTCCATTTACACTGTCAGGAAATTAAATGTTTACTTTATTATTATTATTATTATTATTATTAGTATTATTATTAAAAACACCAATGAAAAACAGCAGTTTATGAGCAAAGGAAACTGGTCGTTTTAAATGCAGTAAGGCGAGTAATAAATTGACTCCATTGAGATGTATCAGTTGGTTCAAACAAACGCTGGATTGTAAATAAATATAAAACTATAAAGAAAGACCAACAAATTTATTTTTTTTAGGTTTGTTTTGGAGGAAATCTGTCTGTCATTGTAAAGAAACTGCACTGTGTAGCCTACCTTGGACTACAATTATGTTACTTTAACAAAGATTTTTCTTTCATGTAGATTTTCTTGCTTTTTTAGGGTTTGCTGATATCCCAACAGGAGAAATGAGTCCTTTTATAATTCGTAGAACTGTACTGCGGTCCAGCCCACGTCTTGCTGCAAGGAGATCCCCTGCTATCCAGTCTGCACTCAAAGGATGCTTAGAAAGCCCTGCTCAAAACTCTAAATCTTCAGCAGGGGGCAGCAAACAACAAAAAGTATGGGTGAACATGTTTGTGTTAAACTGATAAAGCCTCTAGTTTTAAAAATACAAAGTGTTTTATAGTGGGTAAATTAGCTTTTAAAAGGTTAATGTGCATCATTTTGACCAATCTCGAGGCTGTAAACTATGGAGTGTTTTTAGTGGAAACTTTTTCTGTTTTTGTTCAGGGTTTTTTGATTTGTTGTTTTTTGGGGTCATTTAAACCAAATACAAAAGTGAATGTGTTTTTGTTTTGGGGTCATTTCTGATTCATGATTTTGAGCCAAACAACTCGCAATACTGACAAGAAAATAATTACTGTACTGTAGTTACTTATTGTGCAGTGGCAAAAATTACACATTTATGCTTTATCCTTATTTGGTGCTTTTCAATAAAAGAACACAGTAAATTGACAACTTATATTTTTTTTGCTGATCTGGCAATTTCCAGTTTATAAAAGAAAAACAGTAGTAATGGTCTGTTTGGTTTACATGTTATAAAGTAGGTTTCTCTTTATCCAATAAGATGTTAAAATACTTTGAGACGGATTGGATTTAGTTTTGCATTAATGCAGTTGTCAATTTAAATTATATTATGCAAAGTAGTTTTAGGTATCTCGGTTTATGTGTTGTATTTGGACTGGTATGACAAACCTGTTGCTGCATATAAATTAAAGTGAAATACTATTCAGTAAAGCGTGCCTAATTTAGATCCTCTACATACCGGCATTCTGTATAACTTGGTATTATTTTTGGGTCATGACCAAATCTCTTGAAATGTAATGCTGTGATACCCTCTACAATTTGGAACCTCATTATTCTGGAATCCAACATGACTTTTAAATCTTCTGTGCAATCTGGCACCTGGTCATGTGATTTCTTTTCTAGGTTTAAAACTAGTATAAAAAGCAAGACATTGTATGTAAACTTGCATGTCCCACCGGCACCATTCTGAATTGTGCAATTGTTGAACAGCAAATAAATGTCTAAAAGTCCACACAAGCTATCTCCTTGAATGAAAATTTTTGCTTACCAAAAAAGCTGAACATTTACCAAAAAACAGAGAGATAAGGATTTAGAGCTAAATGAAAAATTCAAAATTGCAATGCAAACTGTTTGACATTCTGAAAAGAATAGGTGGTTACTTTAAAGCAACACAGAGAATACCCGAATGCCAGTAGAACATGCATGCAGCTACAGTATGAACAAGAGACTGTGTTTGTGAGACTGGTCTAAACAGGCTTGTTGAGGCATTATCTTTATTATGCCGTGTATGTACAGTAATAAATATCTATCATATGTATCTAGCTATATCTTTTTTTTTTAAGCATTCAAATAGTTTTGTCATTTTACCCAATCTAGGAAAATTTTCCAGTCCCAAAAGTGTCACTGGATTGTACAGGATTTACTGTATTTTGCTGTATCTATTGTAATTAGCTGCAATTTGATTAACTTTTCTTTCTCTGTTTACATCAGGTAAATGAGACACCAGATTGCTCTGCAGAGTCGCATCCTGATCCAGCTGTATCCGTTCCTAGGACACTACTGTCTTCCATAACTAACAGTCCAAAGAAGTTTGGTTTTGAGAGTCCTGTGAGCAATATAGAAACTAGAAAAGGCAAACGTTCCCTAAGCACAAAGAAATCGCCTGAACAAAGAGAGAAACACAGACCAATTGTGGCTGCCTCAAAGCAAGATGAAAACTGTCAAGTACAGTAATAACTGAGTCATGTTTATCAGACTATAAAAAAATAAAATGTTTTAGTTTGGTTTTCCTCTAGGAAATAAACATACCATTTTTTATTTAGTTTTAATCACATTGTACAGAAGATGACTGTAAATAAGTTTTCTACATACAAAATACTTCCTAGAAATGGGTGTGGCACTAAAAAAGCATTACCTACGCATTTTGAGCATTTTAGGCTCTCTTATGAAAAATTAATTGGCTTGTAATTCTTTTGAGGGAAAATAACTACTTTGTTATATTTAGAACAATTTAACTACTGTTAATGTTACAATATACCAATAATGCATTGCTTTTATATTAGTTTTTTTTTTGTAATAGAAAAACATTGATGGTCAAATAAACCATAAAAAAAGATGTCTCCTTTATTTTGAATTGTTTGTTGTTGATTTTATATTTATTTATTTTACTAAAGGCAAATTGAGTTCTAGTAGCGCATCAAAATTATTAATCGTTTGTCAGTAACTAAACACACTCAACTGGTAAAGGCAAGACCGATTTGATTGTTGATCGTGTAAGGTGCCCAAGTCTGTCTTTTGGTGACTTCAACTTTTTAAAAATAAATTTTAATAATGTAATAAACAAAATAAAGATTATCGGCACAGTGAAAGGAAGGGAGGGGGAGTATCTGTAACACATTCAATGGTAATATATGCATTAATACTATAAGAATTTTACTAGTTTCTTTTACTTTTTCTAAAGTTATGAATCAAGTGTAAAATGGAGGTATGTGATCAAAGTATTGACGCAGGAAAAAATGCAGACTAGTAAATCATCATATTTATATGTTAAAATTCAAACTCAT